>NC_068994.1:28997386-29000067 GCF_001194135.2 Octopus bimaculoides
TATATATATTATATATTATATACATACACACACACATGTATGTTTATATAGGAGTATAAGAGAGGGAGAGAGAGAGAGAGAGAGAGAGAGAGAAAGAAAGAACGAGTGTCAAGTGTTGTTTAGCCCCAGGTTAGTTCTCATTTCACGATCGAAAGACATTTTAGCTATCGAAGACTAAGACTACAATAGTTCAAATTGTCCATAATTTTTGAAGACAGTTCAGTGAGATCTAAGGGAGATTTGGTTACTGTTTCTGGCAAGTCGAGCGACAACGTAACAGCTTCCTTCGTTGGCTCATCCGAACTTGATCTGGCAAGTCTATAATCAAAAACAATCTAGTTATGACCTCTCCGTCTCTTTTTCACAATAAATCTATGGTTATAGAATATTTTTTTAGGATGATGGTGACATGAAGGAGATTTAGTTGCTATTTCTAGCAAATCAAGCAACCACTTAGTGGCTCTGTCGAAAGTACTCCCTAATGGTGAAAATTATTTGTAGAGTGAGAAGGAATTAGGAGAGAATAGTTTTTAATGACATAACTGTGTAGATAGAGAGTAAGAGATAAATAAATATGAGGGCAAGTGAGAGGAAGAAAATCAATAGAAAGGAACAAGAGAGAAAGTGATTCGAAATTAAGTGGAGAGAGAGAAAGAGAGAGGTGTAAATGAATAGAGATTTGAGAATTAAGATAGTGACGATAAAAAGAAAGAGATGAAGGTATTTGTGAGCTGGAGAGAATGAGAGAATCGATGAGCAGAACAAGAAAGTGAACAGATGGAAGTCTAACGAAAAAGGTTGTCCCAATTCGAGATAAAACATATCAGATCCTAACTCCATCTACTCCCCATCTGAAAGATTATTACCGTAACTTGTAACCTCTGTCTACATTCTTACTCAACCTGCTTCAAAAAAGTAGTCAAATAACACCCTTACATACTTAAAAGAAATCGAAGAATACATTGGATAATCAACCTGATGTTAGTCCCAGATAATATACAAAAAGCAGTTTGAATATTCCTGGCCTAGGTCTGCAAAAACAGTTTTGATCTGTTAAAAAAAGCAATTAGCTAGTATTTTGAAAACATGAAAACATGTACATGCCTATATTTCTACTTTTCTGACTTTGGTGATACTTTTTACTTATCTTTTACAATGACAACAGGAGTGAGAGAAAATGAGAGAGAGAGAGGAGAAGACTATTTCAATCACAACAGTTTAGCACATGTTCAATAGTATAGTCAGTTGCAGTATCCACACCTGCTGGCATCTTTGCGCCTCGCCTCTTCCACCTCTTTCACTCTTGTTTGTTGTTGTTGCCGTTCGAAACAAGACTTAAGGAGGGAAGGAAAGAGCATGTTTTGTCTGCATCCAGATATCTGTAGCCAAGCATGACGACGCTCACTGAACGACAACGGAACGGCGTTTGTCACGCTCGGCCTGCTGCTTACAGTTCAGTCTGTCGGGACACAACTTACTGGAGGATGTGTGGAAGAAGTTAAAGCGTTAGAAATTTTTTGGAGAAAATGTAAATGTTAATTGCAAAACCAAAAATGTAAGTAAAACAATAAATAACGAAGAGAGTTCGCCGAAAACTCACATCTTTGACGCTCCGTGTGTGTACCGGGAGGAAGTTTGTCCTCCATATTGGTCACATGACAGGTGAAATGCCGATTAACTCCGCTCGACTCGGCTGGACCTCGACTCGAGGCAGACTCACTCCCTCTCTCTTTCACTCTCTCCTTCACTCAAGCTTCGCTTTCTATCACGTAATCCTCTCTTTCACCCTGAACTCAAGCTTCCTTTACTATTAATCCCCTCTTTCACGCAAGCTTTCCTTTCTATTAATTTTTTTCTTCAGCAACTCTTTTTTTTTCTCTTTTTTATCCTTTTATTTTTGGTAGATTTTTGATTATTTATTTCATTCTCGTACATTTCTCTATATTTCACTTATTCCTTTTTACCCCTCATATTTTATCTCTTTTGATAATTTTCCCCTCTTTTCAGATGAATTGTTTTGACACTTATTTCATCTATTCATCTCTATCTACAACTTCTGTTTCTTACCCAGCAGTCTCTTCTTTTCTCTCATTCTCCTTATCTTTAGCAGACAATTATATTTTCCGTTATTTAAAAAAAAATCTAATCCCTGATCACCTCTCGCACTGTGTCTCTCACTCTAGTTTTTTCTTTCTTTTTCATCTCACGCACTTTCCGAATGGTTTCTTGTTTCTCTTTAACATTCTATTTCATTTCTCTGCGAATCCTTCCCATTTTCTCCTTCTTTCCTCTCTCTCTTTCCTCAATATCTCTTAATTTCGACTACCTTCTTTTAGTCTTCTCATTTCTCTCTCTCTCCACACACATCTGTATGTATATATATACATATATATATATATATATATATATCCGTCATTCTCTCTTCTGACATATAACTTACCTTTTCTATTTCTTCCCCCTTTTGCTCTCTCCCTTCTCTTGCAATTTTACTCTTCCATTATTTTCACTTACATATGCTTCTTATCCTCTCCCGCCGCAATTTCCATGGCCCTTCCTCTCACTACAACTCTTTCTCCCTCTCTCTTTCTATGTGTGTGTGTGTCCGACCATCTTTCCTCTCTATCTCTCTCGTCAAGTTTCCTTTCTCTCTCTCCTCAACCATTATCCAGTATTATTTCTCC
>NC_068994.1:29000095-29009956 GCF_001194135.2 Octopus bimaculoides
CTTTCTTTGTCTCTCATTCACTCACTTGCTCTCTCTCCTCCTTCCCCTTCTCATGTTTCACACGGTTACCTCCACTTAAGTGTTTAATTTTTGTTTTCCACTCTCTCTCACTCTTTGTCTCCCTCTTTTCACAAATTCCCCCCTCCTTCAATTCTTTCTCTTTCATTTTCCTATCACTAATCCATCAACATCTGTTTATCTCTTTGATTTCGTACTAAACCATGTCATCCTTCCTCGGATAGACAAGAATTTTATTAGACTGTTTACCATAATTTGTTACACAATCGTCTAAGACTTGACATCTATTTTCTATTATTAACTTACACTTGTATTCCTCCGCCTTCTCCCTTCCCCTGACACACACTCATACACACTCTCTATCTTTCATTCTATCTCTGTTTCTCTCCTACTCTATTTCTCTCTCTCTTTACATTCATTTCTCTGTGTATCGCTTTCTATGCACATATTTACTCCCCTTCTCAACATGACTTCACTCATCACCCCTATTTATTTCTCTGTCTGTTCCACCCTCTCCTCTATCACGTGCCTTCATCTTTGATTCTCCATGTATTCCCCTCTTTTTTTTTATTCCTCTCATCCCTTTTTCCACTACATTACATAAATTCGTTCCACGCACACGTTTGCCAACACAGTAATCTTAATACATAGATTTATTGACAGATCATATATATATATATCTATATATATATACATATACATATTTCACACAACAGTATATATATATATATACATATATATTTATATTTGTGTATATTTGTTTATATTGAATTATGTATGCATGTGTATGTGTGTGCATGCAAATCCATTTGTATTTACCTGCTTCTATGTGTATGAATGTGAATCTATCTATCTATCTATCTATCTAGATAAATAGATAGATAGATAGATAGATAGATAGCCAGCTGGAGGAGATGTTTCCCTGGGGCTACAAGCTACAGTAGCATCAACCCTTAAGGGTTAGTCACATTTAGGTGGCAAATATACTTCACGATATATATATTCAGTAGCTCACTTTTTCGATTAGGGTCAAGTTCTACATTCAAAATTATGTAACAAAACAAAGTATCTGACTTAACACACACACACACACACACATATATATATATATCCAATCTGACTATAAGAAATTTTTATATATACACTGCTGGTCACAATGCACTTCTAATTTTCCCTAGATTGTTTTTTCCGTACAAAAGGCAACCATGCCTCCTCCCGCAAGGCGCTTGAAATTGTATTTTATGTAATGAACACATGCTGGAATTTCAATATTTATGTGTAACAATATTTTAAAATATAAAAAAGATATATTTCAAACTGAAATCCCCATTGAAAAAAAAAAAAAAAAAAAAAAAAAAAAAAAAGAAAATGTGTCACCATATTCGCGATTACTTTTATTCCATGTTCAAGCGTATATGGTAACAAATAGCATTGATATTTCGAAAATTATTTTCCATGCCCAATTTTTGAAATGTAAATGCACACAAATGTGCAGGTTTTATCGCGTAAACCACAGGTGTCTATTTTTATCCTTTCCAGAGCGGAAAGGGTAAATAAAAAGTGAAACCAAAGCATCTGTACTCCAAACTTTGGTTACCATGTAAAGCATCCAATTCTAATTATTATTATATATCAATTCATAGCTAGGATGCTTAAAAGGAATACTAAAAGTATTTAACTGGTACTATACTTTAGCGACCCTAATCCGAAGTGTTATTAAACGGGCATTTGTTCTACGTTCTAACGATTCTGCTAATTCACCGTCTTCTGTAAAATAACGGTTTCTTATTCATGCATGAATTCAGGAAAGAAAAATGCGAAGTTGTTACTTTAAAGCTTTCTCAAAAACATTAATAACGAAATCGATGAAAAGCAGTTCCAACTGAGAACTTACAAACGAGTTACAATTGTTCAATCGGTATTTAACTGCCACACTAAGGCAGACGGCGTAGAACCGCGTGTACGCTTCATATTATTTAACAGGACACACGCACATGCGCGCGCACACACATCTTATATAATAAAATGCCACAGATACAGTGTTAGACATTAAGCTGTTGCAAAACCAAGTCTGTAATTTAGGTTTGATTCTCTCTCGTTGCTATTTTGACTTAATCTGACAATGACGGAAATGTTAAAACGTCAAAAATCCCATTCTCCACTGTTCCAGGTTAATTGGAGTTGGATATGTCTAAATACGAAGTGTCAAGAAATTGAACCTATCGCATTAACGTGGGATTAACATAATTATACTTCAAATTTGTGACAAAGGTGCAAATTTGATGTAATTTATAAAGTAAAATGGGAAATCCAAAATTGACAATAGCTTCTGTTGACAATAATTAGAGGGGGGGGGGAAGAAATTGTACAGACAACCGTACTAGCTGAGTAGTAAGAAGTTTATTTCCCACTCACAAGGTTCCAGGTTCAGTCCCACTCATGGCACCTTGGGCAAGTGTCTTCTACTATAGCCTTGGGCTGACCAAAGCCTTGTAAGTGAACTTGGTAAAGGGAAACTGAAAGAAGCCTATTGTGTGTGTGTGTGTATGTATGTATGTCTGTATATATAGGTATGGTGATACAAACAGGAAAAGTAGCACTCCAAATATGAGTATATGTATATTCTTATTAATATTTAGCAGAAGCAACTCAAGGGCCAAGAGTTTTTTTTTTTTGTGTTGCCAACACATGAAACTTTTGCCCCTTAACTCTGGTGCTTTTGCTAAATATCAATATCAATATTTATATATAAATATATATGTGTGCGTGTGTGTGTGTGTAATTCACCCATGGCAGTGGGTGAATATATTAAAGATCAACTTTTAGTTACTTATGAGCACTTATAGGCTTCATCACTAATCCAGTTCTCAACCAAATTGAATGAGTGTGTGTGTGTTTTAGCAGTGATACTCTGGTCCTAAGCTACATTTTGAGATCAGAAAATTGAAATCTGGTTCATTAAAAAAGAAGTTAGGTTAAAATATGTGAGGTCAAAATGGGAGAGTAAGGCGAAAAATTGACTTTGAATCAAAATATATCTTATTCTAAAAGAAAAATTTAGGCGCAGGAGTGGCTGTGTGGTAAGTAGCTTGCTTACCAACCACATGGTTCCGGGTTCAGTCCTACTGCGTGGCACCTTGGGCAGGTGTCTTCTACTATAGCCTCAGGCCGACCAAAGCCTTGTGAGTGGATTTGGTAGACGGAAACTGAAAGAAGCCCGTCGTATATATGTATGTATATATATATGTATGTATGTGTGTCTGTGTTTGTCCCCCCACCATCGCTTGACAACCGATGCTGGTGTGTTTATGTCCCTGTAACTTAGCAGTTCGGTAAAAAGAGACCGATAGAATAAGTACTAGGCTTACAAAAGAATAAGTCCTGGGGTTGATTTGCTCGACTAAAGGTGGTGCTCCAGCATGGCTGCAGTCAAATGACTGAAACAAGTAAAGAGAGTAAAAGAGTAATTAATTGGGTTTAAAAGAGTGTGCCCATTGAGAAGAATCTTTTGGTGAAAACCTCATTAAAAAGTATGTGCTAGGAAAAAAGTTATGTGACTTTAAGTGACAAAAAAATAGTAACCCCCAAAATTGACATTGAATCAAAGTATCTCAGCGATGTTAAAGAAAATTATACAATAGTTGTATTCAAATGAAAGAGCTCTATGAAATGAACCTTATGGTGAAAACCTTGTCAAAAAAATATTAGCTATAAAAAGAGTGGTGTGGCTTTAAGTGACTAGGAAAAAAGGTAATCATTTTAACAAGTTAAAATATTTTTGTCATTTTAAGATATTTAGCATTATAAAAGATGGTATCTGATGTCAAGGGCCACTTAGCTTAATGGTAGAGAGCACTTAACCCAAGTTTGAGCAGTATGGGTTTGACTCTCTGTAGTGGCTTCCCGGCCACTTTTTTTCTGTTTTTTTTTTTAAGGATATTTGACTAATCTTCTAAGCTGTTTTCACAGCTATTCTGTGTTCAGGGCTTACTTCAAGCAAAATAGCTCTATGCAAGGAATCTCATGGTGAAAATTTTGTCAAAACATATTAGCTACAAAAAATGTTGCATGGTTTCAAGTGACAAAAAAAAAAAAAAAGGTTAATTATTTCAAAAAATCAAAATATTTGTGAAAAATAATATAATTTGAGCTGAAATGAAAAGCGTTTATTGAGATGAATATTTTGGAGAAAACTTCATCTAAGAATATTAAGCATAAAAATATTTCTTATTTATAGCAATTTCATATTAATTTTTATTATTCAGTTTATGTATTAAAATATGTACATATTAAAACATTAAATTAAATGTTTTATTTATTAAAGAAATTAATCTTATATTATAAAAGCGAAGCTGATCTCTGTCTGTCACAACATCTATTAGAGGGAGGGGAGAAGGGGAGGAAAAAGTTGTTGAGTGAGAATTACAATAAGTGAGTGAGAAAGGGTGTGTGTGTGATAGATAGATAGATAGATAGATAGACAGACAGATAGATAGACAGACATTTAGGTATTGTTATCACCATAATAACTAACAAGTTTTGATTAGAAATTCAGTCATTTTCAGTGCAAGTCTGTCAATACAATGCAACACAGACTTAGGATCTTTCTGATTTGGCGGACACCATTTTTTATTTAGTTTTTATTTACCGAAACACATTAAAACTTTGTATACTTGTATATTTTGTCTTATAGAACAGAGAAAAAACTTTACAATCAAAGTTATTTCATGTTAAAAATTGTCGTATTTCGATAATTTCAACCAATCACTGACGTCTATTCAGTTGAATACAGTTACTGCTGTTCTTTGTCAACAATAATTTGTGGCGGTGTATATATCGTTAGTCCCTGGTAATCCTTTTGAATTAAGCACCAGTTATGCACTGGGATTAATATAATTGACTTACTCTTTCCCTCAAAAACCAGGCCTTGTGCCTATAATAGAAAGGTTTATTAGCTACTGCCAATATGTTTGAATTACACTATTCTACTTGTTTCAGTTGATTGGATAATAGCTAATAAGGGAATCAAACCAACAAAATAGTTGAAAGAAAGGGCTTCCAAACAGTTGCTTCATTTCCGAGAAATAGCAGCCAAATCTTCCTCAAATCAAACTCTACCATCATTTAGAAAATGTGCTACTGAGTACATAGTACATAGAAAATTACCGAAAAATTGTTGAACAGATTTTCACCAAATTTGGCAAAAATACTCATTGGGTGAATGGTTTGAAACGAGATTATCTAAAATCCTAACCCTAACTCTAAAACCCTATCCCTAACCCTAACCCTAACTCTAAAACCCGAATCCTTACACTAAAACTCTAAAGCTAAAACCACTACAAACGCACGAACTATGTCATAAATAACAGTACCGCCGATAGTTGTTGTTGACAAACAACAGCAGTAATTTTATTCAAGAGAAAATATCCCATTACACCGCCAAAACGTGTTGTTGACAAACCACAGCAGTAATTGTTTTCACCTCAATAGACGTCAGTGATTGGTTGAAATTTACCGAAATACGACAACTTTTAACATGAAATAACTTGGAATATAGAAACTTTTCTTAACAAGGCTAAGAGAAAAAGATGTTTTATATGACACATTCTACCAGTATCCCAAGTTTGAAAGTGTTTCGTTAGAAAACAAATGGTGTCCACCAAATCAGAAAGATCCTGATTTCGGAATTTTCTGGGGCAACAGAACCTCAGATAAAAGCTAATACTTCTTTCGGATGTAACATGGATAAAGAATTAACGCTTAACGGTATCTGAAACCTAAAAAGCTGTCCGAACTACATCAAGATTATCAGATCATAGTTCATATTCCACTCCGATTATTGCAATTTTGGTTAATTACATTAAAGTTAAAATAAGATGAATTTTTCTTACGTCGCAAAATAAATAACTGTTGATTGTTGCTGATGAAAATTCTCGTTTCCCATTTGCTTACCCTTACAACAGCATTCCTATTTTTACCATATTTTTCTCTCTCTTCGGTTTATCTTGATACGACAAAGTAACTATAAATGTGTCGGGTGTGTTTCAAAAGGCTGGCATGACGTTTTCATCTATAAGTTTTATTGTCACAAAGAGTTTACATTAAAGATGTTCACTTTTAAAATATATTTTGCCTAATGTTTATGTCATCAACCATTCACCCGTCATGAGAGGAAGGGAGGGGGAAGAGGGATACGAGAGAGGAGGAGAAGTGACATGAGTGTGTATGTATAAATATGTCAGTCAATGTTGTCTGGCTGCCTACCTAGCAGCTTGTCTTGATATTGTCTGCTTGCCAGTCAGCCTTGTTGTGTGACTCGCCCTTCTGTCAGATTAAGTAGTCCTAAAGCATCGCTTTATAAAAGTGCTCTTGGCTTCTTCATACAACAAAGGTCGCAGGAAAAGAGGAAGGGCGGCGGTGTTGAATGCATCCAGTCACACCCATGTCTCTACTGGCTTCCTGACCACATGGACCTGTGGGCAGTCAGAAGCTGGCGTTAAGTGGATATCTGGGGTTTTTTGTTCGTTTTTCTTTTCTTTTAATGTTTCCGGTGACCCAGATCATAGATGCTAAAATACGGTACGATAAAACGGATGAGGGATGAAGCTGAGTGTAAAATGTAGTGTCCTCAGGATATAAAACTCGGCAGTGTCGATTTTTCGTGCGCATGTCGTGTACGTGTCTACACATATGCTTTTTTTTTTCATGTATATAACGTATTGTAGTATAAATAAGCTTATAAAAATGACGTACACTCTCAAGATAATTAACTCAAAACTAACTTTTTATATGGTTTAATAAAAAATGAAAGTTATTTTGGGGGTTACCTTTATACTGAGTCCTTGAAGTTCGTCATCTTATACCACTGATACCACTTTATCTTTTCTCAGACAAAAGGAGAGAGAGCCCGGACCGTTAAATTCTTCATTCATAGCAATACTTAAATCTTTCAAACTCTCTTAATTGTTACCATAATACTGGTTTCCAGCGATTTGGTGATACTTATTTAATTGACTGGTACTTATGAAAGATAATGTCGACCTCGTCGGAATTTGAAGGCAAAACGTTAAATCAGAAGAAATATCGCTAACCATTTTTTTTCCGGCGTGGTAACGATTCTTGTTTCGTTATTGCCCACAAGGGGCTAAACATAGAGGGGACACATAAGGATAGACAAAGGAATTGATTACATCGACCTCAGTGCGTAATTGCTACTTAATTTTTCGACCCCGAAAGGATGAAAGGCAAAGTCGACCTCGGCAGAATTTGAACTCAGAACGTAACGGCAGAGGAAATACCGCTAAGCATTTCGCCCGGTGCGCTAACGATTCTGCCAGCTCGCCTTTATTGTTGCCATAATATTAGTATAATCTTACGATCAAACGAAAGAAAAAAATAAGCGCAGTCAACAGGTAAAGTGCACAGGACAAGACACAAGTATAAAAAATACCTGTTCCCTCGTCAGCTGTTGACAGATGACGGTAATATTTCAGATAATGTACCGAAGTAACCTTGATCTTCAATCAAAAGCTGATGAGGGAAGAATGATCTCTATGCTTATGCCTTGTCCTATTGTCTTTTATCTTTTGTCTTTTATTTGTTTCAGTCATTAGACAGCGGCCATGCTGGGGCACTCACTGCTTTGCAGAATTTTAGTCCAATGAATTGGCTCTAGTACTTATTTTTTTAAAGCCTGATACTTATTCTATCGGTTCCTTTTGCCGAACCGCAAAATCACAGGGTCGTAAATACACCAACACTGGTTGTCAAGCGGTGGTGGGTGACAAACACACACTTACGCACACACACACTTACGCACACACACGCACACACACACACACAAGAATGAAAATTACGGGCACAGGATCCTAAAATATTCTTCAGTATTGAACCTGGAGAAGTACAGAACAAGCAGTAATTTATCTTGGAAAAGAACAGAACATGAACGAAAAAAAATTAAAATATTGCTGCTGAAGTTAGAATTTAAAAACGAAAATGGTAATAAATGTTCTTTTATATTTTTTAAATTTTTACTTCAAAGTTTAAATTTAAATAGTCAAGAAGCTATTCATTTTCAATTCTACTGAAAAGATTAATTACCTGCAAGTTTACACTATTTGATGAATAATTTCAGAAATTTATTTAGCAAATTCTAACTCTTCAGCAACAATTCTTGAATTTTTTTTTCTGCTCTTCTTGTCTTGTATTTTCCGAGGGTTGTTCTATACTTTTACACGTTCAGTACTTCAGAATACGTTAGGATTCTGTACCCACATTTTTCATTCTAGTCCACTTTTTTTTTACCAGACTACACTTCTATTATTATGATTAATTATATTTACCTGTAAAGCAGTTGTTTACTGTCAACTTAATGTGACAGACCCATTAAAGGAATCATACTGCTGCTCTTTAGCCCTAGGAAGCTGGACCGCTTCCTGTTGGCCTTGACACATTTCCTGTGTCCTTATATTTGTGAAGGGGAGACAAGCCTCCCCACCCAGCCTAGTCTGCATTCAGGGACATGTTTCTGAGTCATTGCTCGTCATCAGCCTGAAGTAGCCGACCAGCTGGTTGAAAAAGCATGTCTAGCCTTCACAAATATATATATTTTCAGTGAAAACACATTCACTGGTTACAAATAATTGAAAAAGTGACCTTATTACAAATATTTTTAAAATACAGATTTTGTTCAAACTTAGGAATTTTGGTGGCACCTAAAATTAACAAAGGAGGAATAACAGCATATTTGTTTTATAACTAGGTCAATGCCTGTCGCTATCTGCCAGGTAACAACCTAGTCAAGATTAAATGGATCCTTCAGTAGAAGCCTACTACAAGGGTTGCATTGAGATACTCAACAACAACAACCCATTATTATAGAGAAAGTCTTCTTTTAAAGTTTGTGCTGTGTTGTCTATATGTTGAAAGACATACAGAAACACACACACACATACACACACAACCAACCAAAAAGATAACTATATATATTATATATATATATGCATATAGTTATTTTTTTAAAAGTTTGTGTTGCGTTGTGTTGACAAACTTGTACTTAAAATTTCCATATCCTTAATCAAAACTATCATTCACACACACACACATCATACTCTCTCTCCCTCTCTCTTTCTCTCCACAACAACTTTTTTCTCCTTGAGATGAAATGAATCCTTCAGTAAAAGCCTACTACAATGATCATATTGACATGCTCAACAACAACCTGTTTCTTTTTCGTGAAACAAATTTTAATTCTATCTTTTACTCCTCTCTCTCACACACTCTCTCTCTCGCTGAACAACAACAACCTGTTGTTATAGTGAAAGTATTTTTTAGAGTTTGTGTTGTGCTATTATTTCACTCTTTTACTTGTTTCAGTCATTTTAAAGTCTGTGTTGTGTTGTCTATATGTTGAAAGACACACATCAAAACACACACAAACAACCGAAAAGATAACTATATATATTTGTTGTTGGCACTCCGTCGCTTACGACGTCGAGAGTTACAGTTGATCCGATCAACTGAACAGCCTGCTCGTGAAATTAACGTGCAAGTAGCTGAGCACTCCACAGACACGTGTACCCATAACATAGTTCTCGGGGATATTCAGTGTGACACAGTGTGACAAGGCTGATCCTTTGAATTACAGGCACAACAGAAACAGAAAGTAAGAGTAAGAGAAAGTTGTGGTGGAAAAGTACAGCAGGGTTCGCCACCATCCCCTGCTGGAGCCTCGTGGAGCTTTAGGTGTTTTCGCTCAATAAACACTCACAACGCCTAGTCTGGGAATCGAAACCGCGATCCTATGACCGCCAGTCCGCTGCACTTGCGCCTCCACTAACTATA
>NC_068994.1:29010306-29013732 GCF_001194135.2 Octopus bimaculoides
TATAGAACAGATAAAAGTTTTTGTATTCGAAGTTATTTCATGTAAAAAATTGTCGTATTTCGGTAATTTCAATCAATCACTGACGTCTATTGAGGTGAAAACAATTACTGCCGTGGAATGTAAACAACATGTTCTAACGGTGTGATGGGATCTTTTCCCTTGAATAAAATTAGTGCCGTAGTTTGTCAACAACAACTATCCGTAGTACTGTTATTCATGACATCGTTCGTGCGTTTGTACTGGTTTTAGGGTTAGGGTTCGGGTTTTAGAGTTAGGGTTAGTTTTTGGGTTATGATTATTTTTGCCATAACTTCACTCATAACCCTAACCCTAACCCTTAAACCCTATAACTCATAACCATAACCCTAACCCTAACTCCAACCCTAACCCTAAAACCCTAAACCCTACTAGGGAATAATGATATAATTAAACAGGGAATAACACTCTTGGCACCGGCAAAAATTATTGTTTACAAAAACAGCAGTAACTGTATTCAGCTGAATAGACGTCAGTGAGTGATTGAAATTACAGAAATACGACAACTTTAACATGAAATAACTTGCAATGTACAATTTTTTGTTAAGAAGAATAAGAGAAAAAGATGTTTTATATGACACATTCTACCAGTATCCCAAGTTTGAAAGTGTTTCGTTACGAAAACAAGTGGTGCCCGTCAAATCAGAAAGATCCCAATGCTATACCTTGAACTTCTTATCCCAAGTTTTTGCTAAAAAAGTTTTCTTCATTTTGAGTTTGGGCTTTAAGTTTTAAAAATGTTCCGTGAATACATAGCACGTGTGGTTCTCCGTGTCTTATGCTGTGGATAAAAATAATAAATTCGTATCGAGAAACATGTTTTTGAGTTTTCCTTAGTGTTCGAGAAATTCTGACACACTTGAACTGCCAATTAAATACTATTCGGTGAAGCGAACCACACGATGATGACCAATGGTAGTATTTTTTAACCTGATTGATACAGTCGCATACAATGCTTTATTTATTTATTTTTTTATTAAATACGAGTCGTTACCCGCCACTATGCTGCCGGGTAACGACCAGGTGAAGATGAAATAGAACCATCAGCAAAATCTTACTACAATGATCACAACTTGTTTTTTTTTTTTAATTTTTTCATCCACTCTCTGTTCCTCTCTCTTTTTATCGAAACAACAACAACAACCTGCTATTATAGTGAAAATCTTTTGAAGTCTGTGTTGTGTTGTCTATATGTTGAAAGACATACAGAAGCACACACACAAATAAATTTACACACAAACAACCAAAAAGATAACTATATGTATTATATATATATATATATATATATATATATATATATCTGTCAGATGCTGGCCATGATGAATACCACATGGTATTGAAAATACGTATTCGCCTTTATATATTTAATCCTTTATATTGAACACTCAATATTTCATATATTCAATAAGACATTCAATACTTCATTTCATTGTACCATCCATTTTTATATTATATATTATATATTCCACAGGGTCCTATCAGAAGCAACCGTCATTATGCTTTCCGTTTGGATTCCCAAGCATAACCACTGAGACCACAAGCTTCAAGAATCCGTCTTACATTCCTTTCCTGCGACATTCTAATCCCAAGTCCGTGACCGTGACCTCTAAGCTCCAGACGACATCTATATATATGATTATTCCAAAGAAGAACATAACAATAATTTATCGTAATTCTTAGAAGTTACTCATAAATCTAGCATAACACCTAAATAACGATGCGACTTAAAAAACAACTTCTACAAATCCTCTCTTGGCAAGATAATATGAACATATGCCGTTCATCATCGAAATACATATCTCTGAGACTGCCATTGAGTTAACAATTAAAACAGCAACTAGGTCGACAACATTCTCTACTTGGTTACTAAACCCTGCCAAGAAAAATCATTGCGTTGAAGTAAGAGAAGCCTATGCTATCAAAAAGTGGCCTCTAACCAAAGTGACTGATCAGAAACCCATAGCTTATCATATATCTAATATCAATCACAAAAGAATAAAAATGGAATAAAATTAACGTGGTCGATTAGAACTCCTGTCACTCTGTTACGAAATCTCCCTTAATGCTGCTGCAGATTCACTATCGGGTGGTTTTGGTGGTACTGTCACCTTGGCGTTATATAGTTCATGCATTTTGTTCTGGGACAAAAGCTTCCGTATTCTGAGGACGACTTTAAACAACCGTTTCTGGATGTCATATTTGTCAAAAGTTAAAACTACAATACTTATCATCCAGAACCACATCAGCTCTATGTCTTCCTTTCATCGCATAAGCATTGATTTTCGTGTTCGTCAAATAAATATCTGTTGATTGTTGCCAATGAAAATTCCCGCTTTCCCTAACCGCGACATTTCTTCATCGAATGTCATTTCTTACCTGACCACATCATTCCCTATCTTCAGTTCACCTCGATCAGAGCGAAGTATTAAACAACAACAACAAAGTGAATATAAGCATATAGAGTGTGTGTTTTAAATGGCAAGGAAGCTACATCGATATTTTGGGAGTAGGTGTGTATGTATGTATGTATGCATGCATGTATGTATGTATGTATGTGTGTATGTATATATGTACGTATGTAAGAATGTATACATGTTTGTATGTATGTACGCACGTTCGTACAAACAAACGATTGAATGAACGAATGAATTAAATGGGCTGAATGAACACCAATGGGAGGGCTACTTGGCTGATTGGTACTTCATCGCTAACGGATACAGGCCAGCCTTTGGCCCATAGACATGCTGTCTCCTGTCTGTCTCTTTTTTTCTATCGCTACAATATTAGTTTGTTTCATACCTCTATCACTTAGGCACCCCAAACCACTCATCTCATCTCTCAGCTCATTTGATGTGTCCAACTACCCTTTGCCCACATTAACAGTTCCACTCAGTCCTTTGTTTTCAGACCATTATCCTTCTGGAATCTCACCCTGCCTCTTGTCTTCTGATGACCTGCATCTGTTCAAACGAAACAATAACAGCATCAATTTTTTTGTCAGACTCAGATGGCCTGCAAGGGTTATGGGCTCTCTCCCATCCTTCAGATTCTGCAAGAGAGAGAGAGAGAGAGAGAGAGAGAGATAGAGTAAGAAAATGACAATTTGCATGTAAGCGGCTCATGCAAGAATTTTTTTCGGACAGTTGCTCAATAAAATGAAATTCAAGCGTTAACCTAAGTTTTATTTGAATGAATATCGTATTTTATAGCATATCAGACGCACATATGTTTTGAAAAAAAAAAAAGTTAGTTTTAAAAAAATCACCCTGGGTCTTATATGCGAGGTTCATCCCCGCCTCATAAGCTAATATTACATGCTGTAATAAAGCGGCGAGCTGACAGAATCGTTGGCACGCCGGGTAAAATGCTTAGCGGCATTTTGGGAAAAAC
>NC_068994.1:29014701-29026464 GCF_001194135.2 Octopus bimaculoides
AAGATGATACATGTTGATTTAATTAGGTATTTCTGTTTATTTAGAAACCTACAATGAACAGGTCGTGTCACAGACGCTAAACTATAAATTTCACAGTGTACAACCTTAAAGTTGACACCACTCCGCTTACCGCAGAAAATTTCTGTCCCGCCATTGGCTAAAATTACGGAGTTTTTCCGATCTTTAAACCTCTGTAACTCTTTCCTCCAATTTTTTTTTCTCTACAACAACATACCTTCATAGCAATGAGACTGGAAGACTACTTTATTGTAACTGATTTTCAGATAAAAATTTTTTTTTAAAAAAACAAAATGCATATTTTGCGAAAGACTGGAACCAGAAAACGCTGTTGTGGGAATGTACGCAGCACGTGTACTACAGCAGTACAATGCATAGCTTAAATACTGAGATTGAAAGGGAGGGGCGAATTATGCCTACCTAATCTACAAACAAATAATATATTTTGCACTTTATGCATAGTAATCAGAGTAGCCTTACAATTTTTATTGAATTAGGTGCATATTTTACCATAAAAGGAAAATATTGCTATCGATCTTATTTTATTCAAGATTTTATTCAAATTTTTCCTGAATATGCGCTACGGAAATTGGGGTGGATTTTTTTTTATACCACCAAATACCCGGTTTCCATGGCATACAAGTAACCGAAATCTCAACTTCACTCCTGGGTTGAAAGAAATAGATACATAAGGCTACCTAAAAGTGTTTCATTACACTGAATATGAAATCAATTTGAACGGAAATCGACCTTGGCAGACAAATTGCCTGAAGATCATTTAAATGTATTGTTATCAATGTTAAGTCCAGTCTCGAAATTGTTTCAAACGTTGCTAGTAATTACTATCAAGGTCTTTTCTTTTTTTTTTTTTCTCTCTATCGTCTGCAACTTCATAACCCATAAACCAACGAGAGAGCAGCCTCTTCATCAGTCATCAACAAATTGTAATCTCAGATGCTCCTAACGAAAAATTACCTTGAATTTTCATTTAGTAGTGCACCCTTCCTGATGATACACCATACCTCTTGCAACTAGCTTCTCGAAAAAGGTTGCCCATGCTTGCTCTACATGGTCGCTTGACCTGCTATAAATTGTAGCCAAATCTCTTTAAATCACAACTATATTGTCTTATATGAAAAGAAAACATTAGATGATGTAATCCTTTACACGTTTAAAAAAGACCTGGATGGTCATAGATGTGTTTGATCAAAAGTCTGCTCGATCAAAATTCATCTGGGTTTAAACGTCTATAATAAAACAATAGCAATGATGTCACCATAAACTTAATAAGTATTTCTCAGAAATGTTCAAGGTATACAAGTATCTAAACCAACTAGACATGCTTATCTTATTATTTTATTAACCTCCTATGGGATTAAAGACTTGCTGTTATTTCTAATGAAAACGCAGTATGACAAAACCTATATCCCTCCAGTGTAGGGATTCTTAATCAGGCTATTTATATTCATTCGGGGTAGCGGAGGGACTAAGTCGTTCAAAACTTCGTTTGCAGTAGCCAAGATTTCCGCTCAGAGCCTTGAGTTCGTGTTTTAGAATAATTAAACTCCCCTCAAGAGCTCGTTGTGAAGAGTCACCATGCAGTTTTGTTAATATGTTAATAAGATGCGACTAATGAGGTGTAAACTCATTGCTCCTCTTACATTTTATTATGTTGTTAACTATCCAATATGGCGGCGAAGATTGTAGATGTTTTCTTCAAGTTTTGTTTTCCATCTAGGTTGTTTCGATTTCGTACTTTCATTACCGGGATCTTTTTTAAAACGGGGTCCACATTTTTCATTAACGAAACACTTTGAAACTTGGAACACTGGTAGAATGTGTCATATAAAACATCTTTTTCTCTTAGTCTTCATAAAAAAAAAAAAGAAATCCATAAATTATTCCATGTTAAAGTTGTCGTATTTCTGTAATTTCAACCAATCACTGACGTTCATTCAGCCGATATACATTAAGTGCCGACTACATAAACAAACGATTCTGAAACAATTAACCCTAACCCTAACCCTAACTCTAACCCTAACCCTAACCCTAACCCTAGGGTTAGGGTTAGGGTTAGGGTTAAAGCAAATTTAAAATGAAAAATGCAAATAAAACGAAGGTATGGAGATTAAATACGCTTTACATCGCTTAATCAGCCAAGGAGTAAATATAAACAACTGAATACTTGTCAGTGATTGGTTGAAATTATCGAAATAAGACAATTTTTTACATGAAATATATTCGAATACAAAAATATTTTTCTGTTCTATAACACAAAATAGATAAGTATACGAAGTTTGAAAGTCTTTCGGTACCAAAAACACTACGTAAAACATTAATGAAAAATGTGGCCCCCGTTTTAAAAAAGATCCCATTACCGTATACTGCAGATTTCTCATAGGTGTTCTTTAACAGTTATTGCAGCTGTGTGTATGAGAGTATTAATACTCCTGTAATTAACATAACATGATTCCATGTGCTTTCCAACGACATCGTCGTTAACTTTCAACATGAGAGCTGTTGCATTTTTTAAAAACTCTTGTTAAGAATGGCTTTTTACTTAACGATAGTTTTGAAGAAGTAGAAAAGTTTTCCATGAACTGTAGTTTGAGGATATTTCTAAGTTGAATATATCCCACAGTTGCGTCTGTTGACTCAGCTACGTGAGAATTTAGCGATGGCGGCGGTTTTGTTTACATTATTTTCTATCTCTCTTTTGGCAGGTTTTGGCCAGTTCTCAGTGTTTTGAGAAGATCGATTGCATCACTAGAGCAAGTATGTATGTTTTATGTATGAATGTATGTATGCATATATGTATGTATGTATGTATGTATGTATGTATGTATGTATGTATGTATGTATGTAGGTAGGTAGGTAGGTAAGTAGGTATGTAGGTAGGTACGTAGGTACGTACGTACGTAGGTACGTACGTACGTATGTCATTGTTCAGTTTTATTTGAAGATTTCTTGCCAATAGAGAAAGAGCCGATTTCTAACCTAGATCCAAGTTTCTTTCAGTGGAATTTCAACATCAACAAGGTATTTTTGTATGTATGTATGTGTAGTAACGCCTGCGCATGCGTAGTCTTACGCATGCGTAGAATAAAACAAGCAAGCGTTTCCCGCTCAATTCATTCTCTTTCTCGCTGGCCAGCGATTGAGCAAGGACGTGTGTTTAAAAGCTGTCCCTACATCTTTCGGTCTTATACTCGACAGCTCGTTATTCTCACCTCTAAAGATGTATAACTAAAGATATGTATGTTTTACCAAGTAAATAAATGTTGTTTAAGTTGTTTAGTCTGGAGTTCAGCGTTCCGTCAATTTCTTTAATTTTATAGTAGAAAGTCAGGTGTACAATCTAAAGATGTATAACCCACTTTCTACTAAATATGTATGTATGTCTGCATACATGCATGCATGCATGTATGCATGCATAGTAAGCCTGGTAACATGTACCCCAGTACAACCTGTTGCATGGTTGGGTCGTCGACGATTAAAGTGGCAACCCCATCAAGCTTGCTTGATGAGGATGGTGATTGGTGAACACCACGTAAGACGAAAAATAAGACCTGTCAAAGGGCGGAAGAACTTATGAACAGTCAACGGCCATTCAACAATATGTGTACATGTGTAGGTATGCATGTAAGTATGCGCGGGGCGCGTGGAAATACCTGGGTTGGTGTCCGGGTGCGTGGTTGGCCCATTGGGAGTTGGCGGTCCCTCTGTTGTTTCACAACATCTCTCTAGGAGAGGAAAACCTGTGACACTGACAATATTTGATGATGCAGACTAGTTCTTCTTTTCGAGTTTATGTTATCCATGTTCAGAGAGTAGGATTGGATTTATGCAAATCCTTTTCCCACTATAAAAAAATCATCATGCACAGGCAGCGCTTGAAAAAAATATGATCTATCACAACATGGCTGGTCGTAGCCTTCGCATGTGTGGGACTTTTGATCAGGTGATGGCAACACTGGAACACAAGTTTGCAGCCGTCATGGTAAGCCTGTATATTATAGGCTTGCAACGTACACTAGCGCGAAATTCCTCTCTCCTTTATCACATATATTTGCATTCGAACGTAGCTGATAACAGTTAGCCTTTGGCCGCTATTTGGACCCCGTTGTGTCCACTACTCTGATTGGTTGGTATTGGCGCAATTTGTCTCTTACTCTGTCGTTCCAACATGCAGCGTATAACCAGTCGGAGCCCCTAAATAAGATCACGTGAGACAGCCTTTTCTCAACCCCATTTGAACCTACTGTTTCTTATAAAAACCTAGCTTTTCCTCGTCTCGAGGTCTTTGGTTCCAGACCTTTTAAGGTCTAACCACTGACCACACGCATACACAGCTCAAGCTTGATCACAGTTCCTTCTATAATGGTGACCCCGATGTGAACACGCATCACCACGTGACACCACGACCATCAAAAGGCTTACCAGAATTTCATAGGCTCAAAGTGGTATAAACTTCAAATTATAGGTATCAAACCACGCCAACTTCAAATTTAGAGGTATCATAGTTATAGGAGCTTATATCAAAAACTTCTGTAACGGGTGAGATTGATTATTTTTGCATCGGTTGAAATTTAATTGTGACGTTTAAGATTTGTTATTATAACAGCCCTTGTAGTTGCGCCGAGAGTGTTTGAATCTGAGCAGCCTGTTGAGCCAGGAGTGCGCGTAGTTCCAGCAGTTCCAAGGAATCCGAAGAAGCAGCAAAAGGATTGGTGGAAGATATTGGAGCCATCGTCGAGAAGGGATTGGCTGCCTCAGTGATTCGATCTGCTATCTCGGCCAGTTTATCGACAGTGGCCGATTCTTTTGTAGATGCCAGTATTACTTGTGTGGTGGCAGGCAGACGTTTCAGGAATATTTGTTTGAATATCACGTCTGGCAAGGTGTGATCACCTAGCAGTTGCTTCATACGTCGTAATAGTTGTGACGGAGTTTTATCACCCAGCTCTTTGGAAATTAAAAGTTGGTACAGTCGCCGCTGCTCCGAGTCAGAAATCCTTTTTATGAGTTCAGTCTTAAAAGTGTCGTATTACATGGAACCTGGTAGGGCCATAATCAAGTCCCTGACCTCCATTATTATTTCAGGTGAAAGGGCACCGATTAAATGTGTTTATTTCGCTGCGTCGCTCGCTATGCTATTTGCAGCAAACAGAGCCTCGACGTGAGTGAACCAGAGGGCCGGATCGAAAGACCAGAAGGATGGCAGTTTTATTGAAATTGCGGCCTGAGGCAGAGCCATGTCTACGGAAGAAGAGGATGCAGGCATGTCTTGCTCTGGAAAGTGCATATATAATAAAAAGGAGGTGGTAATTTCTCTTTACACGGGGTCACCAAGTTGTTGGTAATGAAGCTTCAGAAGGCAACAATTATTTCGCTCGGGGTCACCAGTTGTAACGATAAAAAATTCTTGATATAACGGCATGTTGTAGGAAGTGAATGATGAACGATGTATGAAGTTTTAAGAAAGTATTTATTTACCGTTACGTTGAAAATACCTTGCCTCGACGGGCAGGTGGATAAAATCCGAGAGCATGCGAAAGAAAGTTAGATGTGGTAGAATTTTTCTTTGTATAGTTTTTTTTTTTAGCAGTAAGCTACCGATAGCGAAAGAATGATGTTGTAAGAGAACAGATATAGAGCTAGTGAAAGTTGTAGGGTCGTGGGAAGGGTGTCTCATAGCTGCTGACAGTAAATTTCATTTCTCTCGCTGACCATTGTCTTTAGTAGCTGCCTTACTTTGGATCATGATTCTAGCGGTCCGATCCCTAACTGATTGAGTTGTCACGAGCTGACTCACTCAGTTATCACCAAGTGACTATTCGGTTTTTGCTTGGGGGTTCTTGCTTTTATAACTATCCAGAAGACATTATTTCGGCCGACCTAAATGAAACCTGGCAAATGTAAAACTGCTGTCAGAGAAAAACCATTGTGAGAAAAGTTCTGTTGAACTGTTAATTTAAATTTGGCTATGGTGGATCGAATCCACTTCATGCCTGCAAGATACAACACTTCTATGACTCAATTTTCCGTATTATATCTGAATTGCGCACGTCAGCGTTTTAGTGTTTCCTTCACAGGGATTTAAGTCATTTCAGTGTTAAACGGAACACATTTCCTTAGCAGATAGAAAACCACCACAGACCCTATGTATGTATATATAATATACGTATATTTCTTTGTGTCATTTTGTATGTATTCTGTTCTTACAACTCATCTATTTTGTTTGCTGACTTTCTGTTTACAGACTTCATAATTTCTGTTACCATACATAGCTCATTTTTTTTTCTGTCCTTGTTCGTCCATCATGACTGCTCGTATACATCCCAACAGCCAAATTGGACAATATCATCAAAGCGAGTCGAAATTGTCTCCAATGTCTGCTTTGACATAGTTTGACATAGTTTCTACGGCTGAATACCTTTTCTAATACCAACTCCTTTACCGAGTGTATTGAATGTTTTTTCGTAGTACAGGCACCAGTGAAGTCACTAAGTAATTCACAGGAAAAGACTCCTCAACTGAGGAGAGTGGATGTAGTATTGAGTGTGGTGACTTTGTGCCAGGTGAAGAGAGGTGACATGAGATACATGACTATTCCAGTAGGAAAAGGAGAGATGGTAAAGAGGCATCAGTTACATGAAGTGGGTATAACAGAGTACTCCAGAGGATTGGAGAGAGTGAGTGGATGGGTTAATTCGCAAGCTGTAAAAGGAGAGTGGTAGATGGATAGAGATGAGGATAGAGGTGAACGCAGTGAATGGTGAACAGAAGTGGAGGTGTGATGAATGCCAATTTTTTGCTGTGTTTGTGTGTGTGTGTGTGTGGGGGGAATAAATGAGGTGACTCGCTTTCACTTAATATCCAAACAATTCGCTATGGCTCTTCAGACCTTGCCTGATATAACCATTGGTCTCAGTTTCAACTCCTATGGTCTCAGTTTCAATCCCCATGGTTCTGGTTTCACCTCTGAAAGTTATGGTAAGCCAATTATATCTATCTATCTACACGCACTCATATGTATGTATGTATGTATGTATGTATGCATACATGTATGTGTGTATACTATATGAGCATGTGTTGTGTTCTTTTACCCCGAGAAAACGAATTCTGTAATCGAGTGGTTGATAGGATGGATTTAAACCTTGAAGACGGTATCCAAGCATTGCCATATTCTAATGACTAAGACAAGTAAAAGATTTTCCAATCATTTTGATTGGTCTTGTACTTCTACAGAACACAAAAGATGGACAACTGACACTAAACTAAACATACGAAATATTTAATACTTTTTAAAGAAGAACAAGGATTGGCAGAAACGGAAGGTCATCAACATTGCTTTGCGAGCCTTTGTCTTGGTACTTTTTGAGTTTAAATTCTACCAAGAATCAATTTGGATCTTTCTGATTTGACGGGCAACACTTTTAATTTATGTTTTATGTAGTGTTTTTGGTACCGAAACACTTTCAAACTTCGAATACTTGTATATTTTGTGTTATAGAACAGATAAAAATTTTTGTATTCGAAGTTATTTCATGTAAAAAATTGTTGTATTTCGGTAATTTCAACCAATCACTGACGTCTATTGAGGTGAAAACAATTACTGCCGTGGAATGTAAACAACATGTTCTAACGGTGTCATGGGATCTTTTCCCTTGAATAAAATTAGTGCCGTAGTTTGTCAACAACAACTATCCGTGGTACTGTTATTCATGACATCGTTCGTGCGTTTGTATTGGTTTTAGCTTTAGGGTTTTAGGGTTAGGGTTCGGGTTTTAAAGTTAGGGTTAGGGTTAGGGTTATGATTATTTTTGCCATAACCTCACTCATAACCCTAACCCTAACCCTAACCTTAAACCCTATAACTCATAACCATAGCCCTAACCCTAACCCCAACCCTAACCCTAACTCTAAAACCCGAACCCTAACCCTAAAACCCTAAACCCTTACTAGGGAATAATGATATAATTAAACAGGGAATAACACTCTTGACACCGGCAAAAATTATTGTTTACAAAAACAGCAGTGACTGTATTCAGCTGAATAGACGTCAGTGATTGGTTGAAATTACAGAAATACGACAACTTTAACATGAAATAACTTATTAAGAAAACAATTTTGTTAAGAAGGCTAAGAGAAAAAGATGTTTTATATGACACATTCTACCAGTATCCCAAATTTGAAAGTGTTTCGTTAAGAAAACAAATGGTGCCCGTCAAATCAGAAAGATCCATGAATTTTCCTTCAGTGTTCGTAAAATTACTATTATGCATATTTTGGTGTTGTTTTTTTAAAAATAAACTATATCCTTCCACTTCAAAATTTTGCATCTCTGATGTACAATATTTTCGTATCATTTATTGTTCAGCAATATCACTTTGTAGGGATCTTTGTAGTATTCAAGTTAGAAGCACAAAATACTGTCTCTAAGACTAGGAATCATAGCGCCGGTTACCCGCTTTCCAACCTGTATAAGTGAACGCGAAATGTGACGTTGCACGGTTACTACATTTATTAAATGGTATACTAGAGCAACGTAAAATAAAATGTTCTACTGAAGAACCCAACCCACCACCCTAACAACTAAGCCACATACCTTCACTTGAAAGTGTGAAAATGACACAATAATTGTGGATTTATACATGAAAATCATGCCTTTCCTACGAAAACTTCCGTAAAATTATTCGGTTTTTCAAAAATTAACCATGTATTAAAATCACTTTCCCCCACTTTTCTGATGGATCGAAATCAATGAATATAAAATAGATATTAAAAAAACACCACTATTTTTTCGGCTGAATAATCTTAGAAAATTCTTTCATAAATTGTATGTAATGCAAGGGAGATAACTAGATCCACAATAATCACGACTGAGAATTATAAAAAAAGATCCGATTCAAGTTTTTTTCCAGTTTGTTTATTAATATTTTCTAGTCTTTATTGTTTTTGAAAATTGCTATTGAAAAAAAAATCTGATATTGAAATTTGAATTTAACTCAAAATCTAATCAAATATATTTGCTATCGATTACTGTTTCTACTTTTTAATAAATAAATAAATGAATGATCAATAATTTTGAATTAAATTAAAATTTTAATTCCATATTAAAATATTTAGTTTTATTTATGAATTTTTTGCCGTTTTATCCATCTGAAATTTTAAACGCAAAATCAAAATAGAAAATCGATACTTTTCTGCAGTTGAAACTTTCGGTAATCCTTCGAAGATGTAAATATCTTGATGGAGACAATTCCGGTAGCATTATTGATTAGATGATTGATTGATTGATTTAGCGTTCGATTACGTTTTTCGTTTAAGTGGTGTAGGTTGGTTATAATCTGGGTTAACGATACAGTTTTATTACTTAGTTGAGTTCCATTCACTCTTGTTTATCTCTCGTAATTGTGATGTTTAAACTCAGGCCCATGCTTTTTGCCTTATGATTACTACATTTGGGATATTTTATAAATTATTGTGTGACTGTATACAATAAGCTCATTATTATTATTATCATTATTATTTTTCCACCGAGGCCGATTTCGCCTTTTATCCTTTTGGGGTCGATGAAATAAGTACCTGTCGAACACTGGGGTCGATGTAATCGATTTACTCACCTCCCTTAATATTGCTGGCTTTGTGCCAAAATTTGAAATGATGATGATGATGATGATGATGATGATGATCATCATCATCATCATCATCATCATCCATCATCATCATCATCATCATCATCATCATCATCATTAGGATGATGGATTAGGAAAATCTTTAGCCTTTTAGACAAAAATCTTACTGGCATTTCTTTCGTCTTTACTTTCTGAGGTCAACTTTGCCGTTTATCCTGTAAGAACGACCGTGCGTTCCCAAAAGGAGAAATGGTGACGAATGGAAAAACAGGGGTCCTTTTATTATAACGCGTCACACGGTCGAACACAAAATATATCAAGTGATATATAAATATGTTATACTTCGATAACATAGCGAATTCGTAAATGGCCAGTAAGGAAGACAATATTGAACACAACCGTATGAGAGATGAATAACATTAATATTTATTGTAGCATTAAAGTGTATATCTGTGTATGAGTGTGAATGCGACATAATAAAACATAATAAAAGACAGGCCGTCATGTAAAGAAAAGAGTGTGTAAGTGATACATGTATGTGTATGCGTGAGATACAGCAGATAGACAAAGTGTCAGTAACACATATAAGAATTTGCCAGTTCTTAGAGTACACAATAGTAATAGTCTGTATGTAAGAAGTTGAGGCGTGTGTGGCAGAGCGATCACTCGTCGTGATGCTAGGGCTTCCATGCCAAGCCGGGTTCTGGTATACAGATGTTCGTCGCAGGCTAGGTTCTTGTCTGTTGTCTATCGTGGCGAAGGTGAATCGCACAAACAGAGTTAGAAGTTCTGCGGTAGTTTTGGTTAGCTGGTGTACGTAGAAGTCATGTTGACGATGTTGGCGATGCTGGTGGCGAATCTTGTAGTTCGTAGTTGAAGTGGTGTTGACGCTGGTGGCGACGATGGTGGTAGTCGTAGTGTCGTGTTGACTGGCGGCAGCGATGCTGGTAGTTGTCGTTGGAGATGCTGTTGATGTAGTCGCTGGAACTGCTGCTGCTGCTCTGTGTGGTACACGGAACAGGTCTCTAAGAGATCTGAACTGAGACGAATTTGCTGGTTATCTAGCAGTCTATTTATAGCTGAAAGTAGGCTCCGATGGAGTATTAGAAAAACACTATCACGTGACCTTATTAGGAGCTGTGATTGGTCAGTTTGCGTTCTGGCGGGAACGGTACGAAGCAGTTGCCGCTTCAAATAATAATTAGTCATGTGATGGATACAGTAGCCTGCTCTCCGCTACGCCCGCGCTTGTTTATATATAATAGCGGGGAAGATGGCTTCTCCGTATATAATGGCGATAGGTAGTTTCACTACAATCCTTTTAGTGTTGATAGAATAAGTACCAATCAAGTACTGGGGTCACTGTAATCCACTTGCCACTTCCCCAAAATTTCAGGACTTGTATTTAAAGTACCCATGCTGGCATGGGTTTGACAGTTTGACTGGAGCTGATGAGCCAGAGAGTTGCACATGGTTCCAGTTTGATTTGGCAAGGTTTCTATGGCTGGATGACCCTCCTAACTGCAACCACTCCAGGAGTGTAATAGATGCTTTTACATGCTATCAGCACAGGTGCCATTTACATGACACTGGCAATGATCACAATTATGATTCATGAGTGCCATTTATATGGCACTAGCAACGACTACAACTATGATTCACGGGTACCATTTAAAGGGCACCAGCAACAACTACAACTACAATTCATGGGTGCCATTTACATGGCACTGGCAGCGACCAAGACTATGATTCACGGGTCCTATGTAAATGGCACTGGCAATGACCATGACAATTCATGTGTGCCCTTCACATGGTACCTGCAACGACCATGACTACGATTCACAGGTGCCATTTACATGACACTGGCACGGCCACAATTATGATTTTATTTGACCTGACAAGTCTTCCCACATTCGAAGATCATGCTTCACCATCTCGTCCCATGTATTGTTGGGTTTACCTCTTCCACAGGTTCCCTCCACAGTTAGAGATTGGCACTTCTTTACACACCTGTCCTCATCCTTATGCATCACATGGTCATACCAGCACAGTTGTCTCTTGCACATTACATCTGATGCCTCTTATGCCTTACTTTTCTCTCAAG
>NC_068994.1:29026474-29028359 GCF_001194135.2 Octopus bimaculoides
ACCTGTCCTCATCCTTATGCATCACATGGTCATACCAGCACAGTTGTCTCTTGCACATTACATCTGATGCCTCTTATGCCTTACTTTTCTCTCAAGATGCTAACACTCTGTTGTACATGCACACTGACATTGCACATCCAGTGAAACATACTACCTTCATTTCTTTCAAGCCAACACGTGTCCTCAGCAGTCACAGCCCATGTTTCCCTGTCAAGTAAAGTAGCTGTTCACACACAGGCATCATACAGTCTGCCTTTCATTCCAAGGGAGAGGTCCTTTGTTACCAACAGAAGTAGGAGCTCTCTGAACTTTGTCCAGCCTATTCTTATTCTTCGCAGCTATGCTCTCAGAGCATCCACCTCCACTACTGACTTGATCACCTAGATAACGGAAGCTATCAATTACCTCTAGCTTACCCCACTGGCATTGGATGAAGTCTATTTTCTATACATTTGTAGTGTTTATTGTACCTGTGCACCTGCCACACACAAAGATTATTTTCCCAGTCAACCTTTCTCTGATATTGCTGCACCTCTTATGTGTCCATAGCTTACACTAGGCACATCTTGTGGAGTTTCTACCTATACCTTTTCTACAGATCAAACAGGACCATCTACCTGAACAGATTTGTGATTTGTCCGCTTTCCTACTTACTAAGACTTTTGTTTTTGCTAGGTTAACTCTTTGATTCTAGAACTTGCTTCCACACTTGAAAATTCTCCTCTAGTTCTGGAAGTGATTCGGCAATAAGAACAAGGTCATCAGCACAGAAGAGCTCATGCAGGCAGCCCATCTTAAATTCCTCTGTTATTGCCTGGAGGACTATGATGAACAGGAGGGGGCTGAGGACTGATCCTTGGTGAACCCCCTACTTATACCCTGAATTTGTTGTTATACTCGTTGCCAACCATCACCTTACTGACAGCATCCCTGTACATGGCTTGTATGGTTCTCACCAATCACTCATCTTTCCCTAGTTTCTACATTGATCACCAGATAAGGGATTGGAGGACCCCATCAAAGGCTTTCTCCTTGTCAACAAAAGTCAAGTACAAAGGTTTCTTTTTGGCTAGGTATTTCTCCTGCAGCTGTCTTACCAGAAAT
Source organism: Octopus bimaculoides (assembly GCF_001194135.2). NCBI lineage: Eukaryota > Metazoa > Mollusca > Cephalopoda > Octopoda > Octopodidae > Octopus > Octopus bimaculoides. The sequence goes on from NC_068994.1 coordinate 29,027,579, forward strand.
ATAGCATCAGTGATGCTTCTCTCTGGCACAAAATCAAACTGCACCTCATCTAGATTAACTCTCTTCCTAATTAGTTGGGCTATGACTCTCCATAACTTTCATTGCCTGATCTAACAGTTTGATACTTCTGTAATTATTTCTATCTAAAGCATTACCTTTACCTTTGTAGTAGTTGACTATGATGCTGCTACACCAGTCATTGGGTATGACTCCCTTGTGTAGAACCTGATTTACTACTATATGGGTAACTAGACCATACCCCACACCACCAGATATTTTAAGCATCAAAATCCCCAATGGGCATCAAATCAGTCTCAGTTTTAAGGTGGATGCTATTGGTACTACTGCTCTAAAAACAAGGAAGGCTCATGGATCTATGAGTTATATAATTTTATCACATTTCAATGAGAGTGGGAACACAATTTAGTATAATATCCAGGTCCATAAGCATCTGAAGACGATTTTGACCTCAGTACTTCACTAGGGTATTATTTTATTGATTCTAATGATGATGAAATATAAAGTTAGACTCAATTTTATTTAAACTCAGAACATAAAGGATATGATCTCACCTGATCAAGCAGACTTATGATGAAAGACCATAACTGTCCTTTTAGTGCTATGCAGGACAATATAATCTGTGTCCTGTCCTTATCTGATATGTCAAGCACAGATGTGGCTATGTGGTTGAGAAGCTTGTTTCCCAAACAAGTGGGTTTTGGGTTCAGTCCCACTCCACAGCTGAGAATATATATATATATATATATATATATATATATAT
>NC_068994.1:29028698-29032908 GCF_001194135.2 Octopus bimaculoides
GAGCTGCCCAGGCTCTGTGTCTGTTTTGGTATGGTCTCTAAGGCTGGATGCCTTTCCAAATGCCAAACACTTTCCAGGGTGTTCTGCATGTTTTCACGCAGCACCGGTTTGGATGCTGTATACTGGCTTCATTTCTTTCAAGCCTTTGCATGTCCTCAGTACTCACTGCCCACGTCTCACTGCCATGTAGCATAGCTGTTCATACACAGGCATCATACAATCTGCCTGTCACTCTGAGAAAGAGGCCCTTCACTACTAACAGAGGTAGTAGTTTTCTGAACTTTTCCCAGCCTATTCTTATTCCAGCAGCTTTGCTTTTGGAACAACCTCCACCACTGCTAACTTAGTCACCTAAGTAATGGAAACTGTCTACTATTTTTAAGGATCTCCCCTGGCATTTGAGAGAGTATATTTGTGTACATTCTAGGTGTTTAATGTACCTGCACATCTTCCTCATGTAAAGATTGTTTTCTCTGTTAGTCTTCCAGTGATACCACTGCACTTCTTGTGTCCATAACTTGTACTTGGTATACTGCATGGAGTTCCTCCTGATACCTACATATAAAGCAGGGCCATCTCCTTGAAGGGATCTATGATTTGTCTGTTTTCCTACTTATTAGTACTTAGGTCTTTGCCAAATTAACTCTAAATCTCTTTATCGCTATCATTATAAAAAGCAAAGTTTGTTTGTTTGTTTGTTTGCACGTTGATCACTGGAAGCACTAAATAAAATTGATAATATTTCAGGTTTTCCATGTCATTTAAATTAATTTGACCAGTCTGCAGATAACTGTGCAATTATTAGTGGTGTATTGTCTCCTATTTCTAGCAATCCATGTACAGTATATTTCACCATAATATCGTTGCCAGTGCCCCTGGACTGGCTCTTGTGTGGGTGGCACATAAAAGACACCATTTTGAGTGTGGCTGTTGCCAGTACCGCCTGACTGGCCATCGTGCGGGTGACACGTAAAAGCACCCACTACACTCTCTGAGTGGTTGGCATTAGGAAGGGCATCCAGCTGTAGAAACTCTGCCAAATTAGATTGGAGCCTGGTGTTGCCATCTGGTTTCACCAGTCCTCAGTCAAATCATCCAACCCATGCTAGCATGGAAAGCAGACGTTAAACGATGATGATCTATATCTCTATCCTTATAAAAAGTTTGTTTGTTTGTTTGTTTCTACATTGATCACTGAAAATACTAAATAAAATTAATAATATTTCAAGTTTTTCATGTCATTTAAATTAATTTCACCATTATTGAAGCAAAAATCCTCACTGGATGTGGTAAAGGATGCATTGTATTTATACCTAGAATACCACTAATACCAACAGATGTCTCCTTTTGTTTCAAATGAATGCAATTCCCGGTGAGAGTCAGTTACTCATTGACCATTAACAAGTCCCAAGTCCCATTAACAAGTCCCATCTAGAAAAAGGCTGTTTCTCACATGGTCAATTGTATGTAGGTTGTTCCAGAGTAGGAAGCCCACAGAAACTCTTCATATATGCTCCCACCCACCAAAAAAAAGTTAAAAACATTGTATATACTGAAGTTCTGTAAATGTTTTATCATTTTCATACAATACATTTCTCAATTATCTATATTAGTTTGTGTATTTAGATATTCTAAACAAATTTGTAAAATTATGTTATGCAATATTCCAATACTTTTTAACAATTTTTATTGTAAGGAAAATGGGCATTACAAAAGATCCCAATATGTGCCTTGTGAATACATTTCCACATCATATAGACCAGGCCAAAGCCTGGGAATCCCACTAGTATATATTTAGAAGGCTGTTTGTTATGGCTAGTCAAAGAGTAACTGTTGATTTTGCACCTTTAAAGTGCTTAGCTGTATAGGTGACTTATCAGGCTCAAATGGCCAGAGGCATACAACATCTCTACACCTGGCTATGTGTCTCTGGCCATTTGAGACTGGTGAGTTGCCTATACAGCTAAGTGTTTTGTAGGTGCGAAACCAATGGTCTCTCTCTAACTGGCCATAACAAACAACATTCTAAATATATTACTGATCTAATGTTTTAGAGTGTGCTTCTTTTTCAGATATATGAACTACTGATGATGTATAATATATATATACAGACACAAACATAATAGAAAAAAGCAAATGGATTATACAGTGTTGCTACAAAGTTTCATTAAGAGATTTTATTATGACATCACATTGTTCATGCAGGTACATAAAACATGCAACATCTATAAGATTTTTTAATGCTATATATTAAACTGAATCTCCCAGCTCTTCAAACTCCACCTACCTGCATTATGGTGGAGCCTAAAGAGTTGGAATATTCAGTCTAAAGCATTGCATAATCTTACAGATGTTGCATATCTTGCATACCTGCATGTACAACATTATGTCATAATACAATCTCTTAATGAAACATTGTAGTGATACCATACAATCCATTCGTCTGTTTTTATTTTCATATTACACACTTAAAGTTCCACTCAATTTGGATATGGATACTCATGGACTTGTGAATTACCAAACACCAGCGAACTTCCCTTCATTGATGCATCCTTTACTAAAGGGACGGATTGGTTAGACAGTATAACAAAAGAAAGAAAGAGCTCTTTCTTTCTTCTTTCCTCCCCTAATCCTTTTAACCAATACCATTCTCCTCCTTCTAACATACACATCTATTCTCTTCTCTCTATCTACTGACCCCTACCAGTACTTTCTCAAAATTTCATTCACACAAGACCCCTTTGAATGAACAGCACATGGAATTAATGTCTCCACACTATCCATCTGTAATAACAAAATATGAACTCCTATCGGAATTTACATAACATGGACAAGAAGCCTTTCTACCCATTCAACACAGCACTTTCCTTGGATAATGGAACTGCAACTGTAACATCCAACATATATTTTTATTTTTATTCTCTTATTTCTCTTTATACTTCCTATATCTCTCCCTTTCCAAAATAACTTCTTATATTGAACTCTACCACTTCCCTCTAACTCTCTCATATTGTCTCTGATGAAGGGATATCCCTCATATCCTTGAAACAACTGTAACTACTTTTCTCTTTATAAATGTCCTAGAAATTTCACACTGCCTTGGCTTTGTTGTCTCATTTTATTTAACACACACACACACACACACACACACACACACACACATGTATGTATGTATGTATCTAGTTAGGTTATATTCTGTTAAGAACGTAAAAGAGTATAAACTTCGACCACCTTCAGATTTCACCAGGTATCTGTGTGTGTGTGTATGTGTGTGTGTGTGTGTGTGTGTGTGTCTGAGAATGAGTATGTATATAGATGTATATGTGTGTTAGAGCATGCATGTGTATATATGTAGATCTATACAAAATGATGTATATGTACATGTAAGTTCACCAACTGAATGACAGGTGAATTCAGCCAAGGGCAATGGCAAGTGTAACCAACTATGAAGAATAAATTAACAGTCCAAAGAAATAGAATGCTACTTCCTTTGATATGGACCTCAATACTTACCATCTGTAGCCCCCATCCCACTCCATCCATACATTTAAAGCAGTTTATCAACAGACTTTCACCACAATGCATTTTGATATACTGAGTGGCTACTATTACCACCCAGGTCACAACAGACAGAAAGGATGCACTTGAAGCCAAGAATTTGAGTTTATGGAAACAATATTTATATATCACCTGAGGAGATACAACTAGATCTCATAATGCACAGAAATGGTTACATAACCAAATACCTATGAACCTAGAGGACTTTATTGTGTGGAATCAACTGTAGTGATTACAAATAAATGTTCCTATGTACTCCCTCTTGTTGACTCCAACTTATTCAATTATGTATATATATTTAATTCATCCTTAGTTGAAAGAAACCTGTTGTTAATGTCCTGTTGTTTGTATTTGTAATTGTATACCATTTCTCCATTTTTTTACGTCCTTATTTTCATATACATTTGCTTGCTTTCTTCCAAGAAATCTAGTACTTTTAGCTTAGATTTTCTTGGGGCTGGCCAGATTGGAGCAGTCTTGAGTGTAACCGGCCGAAACTGCTAGATGATCTGGAACTCGACTAAGGATAGGAAGCTCCGAATGACCCGTCCTTGTTTTCTCCTGTCCTTTTTTGTATTGTCTAACTGTCCAGATGTTTTGTTGTCGTCTGTTACGTTCTTGTTCCACTTTTTGTTTTCTTTTATATATATAT
>NC_068994.1:29033314-29034806 GCF_001194135.2 Octopus bimaculoides
TATATATATATATATATATTTATATTTATATATATACACATATATATGATGGGCTTCTTTCACTTTCCATCTACCAAATCCACTCGCAAGGTTTTGGTCGGCCTGAGGCTATAGTAGAAGATATTTGCCCAAGGTGCCATGCAGTGTGACTGAACTCAGAACCATGTGATTGGGAAGCAAGCTTCTTACCACACAGTCACACTTGTGCCTAGACTGGCCTGTGTCACGTTAAAAGCACCCAGCACACACTGTAAAGTAGTTGGTGTTAGGAAGGGCATCATAGAAACCAAGCCAAACCAGACTGGAGCCTGGTGCAGCTCTCCTGCTTGTCAACTCTGGTCAAACTGTCCAGCCCATGCCAGCATGGAAAACAGAGGTTAAAGGATGATGATGATGATGATATATGCTGGGTATAGGCATGGCTGTTGGGTGAGAAGTTTGTTTCACAACCACAAGTAAAAGTTAGAAGATAAAAGATATATGTGCAGACATGGCAATATAGGTACTGGTATGGGTGAGTTATTAAGAAGCTTGCTTTGCAACCATGTGGTTTTCAATTCAGTCCCACTTTGTGGTACCATGGCAAATATCCTCTGCTATATGTTGGCTAACTAATGCTTTGTGAGTGAATTCAGTTGACAGAAACCATGTGGAAGCTCACCATATGTGTGTGTGTGTGTGTGTGCGCGTGTGTGTCTTTGTGTTTGTATCTGTCTCCCCTCCACTGCTTGAAAACCAGTGTTGGTTTGTTTGCATCCTAGTATCTTAATGGTTTAGCAAAACAGAGCAATAGAATAAGTACCAGGCATCAAAAACAAAAATAAATAAGTACTGAGGTCAGTTTGTTTGACTAAACCCTTGAGGGGTGCCCCAGCATGGCCACAGTCCAGTGACTGAAACATGTAAAGAATAAAAGATAGTCTTACCATGCATTCTCCCATCCTCCATCTGTTGGGTTTTCAGCAATGGCATTTTTTTATTACTACAAACTGATTTTCAGTTAGGTATCCTATTACATTGTCAGCAATCATTGGCACGTTTGTGTGTGTGTGTGTGTGTACATGCATGCAAGCATGTGTATATGTGTTTGTGTTTATGTGTATATGCGTGTATGTATTTGTGCGTGGTTGGGCTGGAGTACCTAAATGAGTGTACGTTTGTATGAATGAGTGTGCATATGTGTTTTAGTGCCCATGTGTACATGTTTGAATGTGTGTAAAGTATGTATGTATGTATGTATGTATGTATGTATGTATGTATGTTTTATAGTCATGTGTTTTTGTATTTGTTTCTGTAGCATTGTCTGCATAATTCTGAATGTGTATTGTGTGTATGTATGTGTGTGTGTTTATGCATGTATTTTGTGTGTTTTTGTATGTAAATGTCAGTGTACATACATGTTTGTGAATTCTCTTGCTGTTGGTGTGTTTCTTGGTTTTCTTGCCATAATTAGTGAGAACAGGAGGAGGGGAGGAGGAAAAAGATACAGTAG
>NC_068994.1:29035754-29053386 GCF_001194135.2 Octopus bimaculoides
ATGTATATGTATGTATGTATATGTATGTATGTATACGTGTATCGCGATATCCTTTGTGTTCTGTTTTTAATTTGTTTCATATATATATATATATATATAGATGAGTTGCAAAAACCAAAGTCCTAGTAAGTAGGAAGGCAAACATATCACAAACTCCTTCAGGTAGATGGCCCTGCTCAATCTGTAGAAAAGGTGTACGTAGAAACTTCATAAGATGTACCCAGGCATAAGATGTACCCATGGTAATGGTGGTGAGAAATCGCTAGACAGAATGAAATGAAATGAAGGGCAACTGAGTTAGTTGCATATGTCCCAAGAGATAGAGAGGAGGAGTGCAGGTAATATATAGAGAACAGCCCAGTGAGGAGGAGCAGTGGAGAGAAGAGACATCAGGTAATAGTGGTGGGAGGAGAGAGAGATATCCAGTGTAGAGGGTGAGATGACAGTGATAAAGATTGGGGTAAGATTGAGATATCCAGTATTGGTGGTGGGAGCGGGACAGGGCGAGCATACCATGAACAAACGAGTTTAATTTGGGGAAATGGTATGAGGATCTAACATAAGTAGCAGGGGTGTTTAGTATATTATACATTCATAGTGTTCATGGTGGATGAGAAATTAAACTAGAGAAACAAGGAACATGAAATTAAACAAGCCAACAGACGAGTAGAGAAAATTAGCTATTAGTAAACAGTACATTTAAATAGTAAACAATACATTTAAAGTGTTAATGGCGAATGAGTGAATGAAGGATTGAAACAAGACTTAGCTTAGCTTAGCAGTACATAATCATCATTTGGAGATTGGACAAGAATACGTGAGAGAATGGAATGGTAGGGAACACATGGGACAGGGATTTTAAAACAGATAGATGTAAGCGGAAACTAGTTTAGGGGAAATGGTGCGAGGATCAAATGAAAGGAGCAGTACTGTTTAGTATAGCATACATTCATAGTGTTCATGGTGGATGAGAAATTAAACTAGAGAAATGAGGAATATGAAATATATATATATAATTTAAAACAGTTCCATTTGGCTCCATGTGACTTAAAGTTTAGCAGGCCTCTAACAGAAATCTGTCTCTTTCAGGCTTAGATTACTGAATGGAGAAACACAAATAATACAAAATGGCTACCAGGAAATAGGCTGCTATTGGTCAAGGAGGCTCACATAGTGTTGTCAGAGTAAGATTGTTGTAAGTTAAGTTGTTCAACAACGGCAATTCTTTTAGAAAGAGGAATTTCTTTGACTGCATGATTGGACAGGAAGCTGGTGGCACCTCAATGTTATCACACCCTACACCTTATACATCATCCCCTGCCAACCTTCTGATCGAATGCTCCTGAGCCATTTCTATCTCTCATTTCATTCCCATCTCCATACAGGTATTTCCCATCAGCTGTAGCTCCACCAACATATCTAACCATATGTTACTCTCCCCTCACATATTTATGAAAGAACTCCTTTCTCTTCTCCTCTCCCCTGACCCACTATCTGTATCCTTTCTTATACTCATCTTCCTGTACCCCAACTGCTCTCACCCACCATTGTATAAGCGTGGTAGCCATGTATTCTCTGTGTAACACGACACCCATTATGGTTGTCCCTCTATCATGCTCTGCCTTGGTATGAAACTTCACTTACCTCAAATACTCCCCATCACCTAGTAGTAGGAGCTTTTTCCCTATTGTTTCTCTCTATATTGTAAGTTACTTGCTAACCTCACTAGTGCTGGTGGCTTGAAAAAGGCACCCAGTACACACTATAAAGTGACTGGCACTAGGAAGGGCATCCAGCCATAGAAACATACTGGGTATTGTCAAGCTGGAGGTGCTTGTGTCTCCAATTGGCCAATGATAGGTAGCAGGCTTTCAAAGCATCATATACTAACTGCATAAAGACTTGCATCGACAGCATGACCATCTGGAACAAACTAAAAGTACAACACACCTTTGAAATTCCACCAGATACACAACATGACCTTCTGTTCAAACTGTCCTTGTTTGGCAACAGCTTCTGAAGCCTGGCTGGAACATAGCCACTGATTTCTCTTATTAGGATTATGAAAATAAATCCATTTTTCATCTCCAGTTACAATTTGATACTAAAATGGGCATCTTGAGGATTTGCCAGCAGTTGTTTGTAAATGTTCACCTGTCATTGAGCCTGGTCATGGAACATGGACATTAAATGATGATGATGATGATATGTATATGTGTGTGTGTGTGTGTATATCTGAATATGTATATATTAAAGGAAGATATAAATATTGGCAAGAAACTAAAAAAAACCCCCAAAAAACAAGTGTTTAAAGGAAGTCTTTTATGATATTTGTTCTGAACCAAGTTATACACATTCTTATCTCTTTCACTTTCAGAAATACAGTGAATCAGTGAATGGTCCTGCTAAAACCTTTAACCAGTGATGCTTTTGTTCACCAATTCTGATGTTAAATATATGAAGAACTGAATATTAAAACTGAAATATGCTACATTCTTGAAGAGAAAACCTTGTATTGAGGACATAGATTTGACAGTGTTAAGTATGTGAGGTCATCATAAGAGATATTAAGAGACTATGATGTTTGTAGTTCATGATGAGAGTATGTGAGGTACATGTATGTTGTGGCTGTATCATTACACTGCTGAAAAAGATTAGGGTTTCTTTTTCATCAGTTAGTCAAGAGAGAAGGGTAGTGCCCATTACCTTTTACAAGGTCTCCAAGATTTGTTGGTGGGTAGGAGGAGAGGCATTCTCAAACTGAAGACGTACTTCCAATGATTGTAACGAAGCAGATTCCACTAAAAGCACTGACATACCAAGTGGTGATGTTAGACTGGGTGACTGAGCCCATTGTACAAATAGGCCATGGTGGGGTTTGAACTCTGATCTCAACAAATTGGAACAACTGATTCCTAGACATCTCATTTGATGCTCTGATATTTCCATCAGTCCATCACTCTAGATTGGTACTTCAGCTATTAATCCTGGAAAGACAAAAAGCAAAGCTGACCTTGATAGCTATTGAACTCAGAATGCAAGGAGCCAGAATAAAAGGAATTTTGTTCACCCTTCTAACTCTTCTCTAAATGTCTCCAGTGAAAGATGATCTTAAAGTCAGTGTGATGGAAGAGTCCTCCATATCTGTTGTTGAGTGTTTGGGCTGTTTAAAGGTGATACCTGACCACAGACTTTTCAAGCTAATTAAGACCTCCATAATGACAATTTTCATTTAGGTACAGATATTGGTGATACTTTTTGAGAACATACTGCATTTGATGTTTGATGCAATATTGATTTTGTTACAATATTTGTATTGCTGCAATATTGATTTTGGTGTGATATTGATAAGTTTGATGTGAATCTGATTTTGGTGTAATATTGATTTTGGTGCAATATCTTGATTTGATTAATATTAATTTTAGTGTGATATTGCTGCTACATTGATATTGGTGCAATATTGATTTCGGTACTAATTTGATATTGAGATTATTATTATTGATTCTTGAAGTGGTATTAGTATCGGTTTGTTGCTGATATTGGTTTAATAGATGTTACAATGATGTTAATATCAATATTCATGTAGTAATATCAATATTGGTGTGATATTAGTATCAGAGCAAAAATGTGTGTGTGTATGTGTGTGTGAGTGTCTATATTCATGTATGTATGTATGTATGTATGTATGTATGTATGTATGCATGTATGTATGATTTTTCTTTGTGTTTAGTTTATGTTCTTCTTGAGAGAGTTCAAGCCAGTCACTAACAAAGTGACAAGATGTTTTGAGTTAAGAGAGTTCCCGGTGTTTGCAAATATATGATTGAGGTGGTGTGTTAGTTAAACTGTTAATGCATGCACCCAAGTGAGTGCATCTATTCACTTAAGAACTTCAGATGAATGTCTTATAAATCTTCCCTGTGCCACTAATAGATTGGATTTGGAGAATCCGTATGTTTCTTATGTTCTTTTTCTGTGAAACTGAGTATTTCTAGTTTATTTTTTTTGTGCAAATTTGTTTGTACATAACTTAATGCACATATGATGACAGGTACAAATGTGTGTGTGTGTGTGTGTGTGCGTGCGCACGCACGTCTGTATGCATGTGTGTATGTGTGTATGACAGCAGACTCAAAGACATATGTGATAACTACATGTCAGTCATTGGCAAAATCTTTGTAAGGAAACCCTTCTCTATTGGTTTCAGAGCTATGATGCACCAGGTGTTCTTCCCAAGTCACAATGTGGCTTTCAGCTAAATCAGGGTATAACTGATATGATCTTTATAGCTTGACAGGTTCAATTGAAGTGCAAGGAACAACTTGATCTGTACCAGTCTTTCACCAATCTCATCAAGGCCTTTGACACTGCACATAGGCAAACTCTTTGTGGTATCTTTTCTAAGCTAGGGTGCTCATTCAGTCTCTTCATAATAACATGAAAGCATGGATTTGTGTCAATGGTGAAATACTAGAAGCTGTTTCAGCTGAATCTGGTGCTGAACAAAGTGATATCATGGTTCCTACATTGTTTGCCATCTTCTTTGCTATTGTTTTCTTGAAAACCTTTGTGAATAGCATGTTACCATACAACAAGAAAGTTTTTGAACATCTGTCATTTTACAGCAGTAACGAAAACTTTCATAGCTCTCATTCACGATCTCCTTTATACTGATGTACTCTGATATCATCCAGATCTGGCTAACCACATTGAATGAAAGGGAACCTTTAGAATCATTTAAGATGAACAATTAAATTGTACTTTACTCATTTGGTAAATCCCAAGTTTGATCTAGCTAAGATCAAAGTTATTAGCAATAAAGCAGATAAGACTCTAATTCCATCAGGTAAATGGCCTTGCTCAATCTGTATTAAAGGAGTGGGAAATAATTCCATTTGCTGCACCAAATGTAAGTTATGGACATGCAAGAGATGTAGTGAAATCACAAGTAGATTAACAGATAAGGTCACCTTCATGTGTGGCAGATATGCAGGATCAATAAACACTAAGAGCACATGAGACTTAGACCCTCTCAAATATCCAGGAGGTTCTCTTGAGGTAGTGGATAGTTTCTGTTACTTAGGTGACCAAATTAGCAATGGGGGTGGATGCTCTGAAAGTATTGTTTCTAGAATATGAATAGGATGGAGAAAATTCAGAGAGCTCCTACCTTTGTTGGTAACAAAAGGATTCTCTCTCTCAGAGTGAAAGATAGATGGTATGATGCTTGTGTATGAACAGCTATGCTCTATGCTAGTGAAACTTGGGCTCTGAATGCAGAGGACATGTGTAGACTAGAGAGAAATGAAGGCAGTATGCCATGCTGGATGTGCAGCATCAATGTGCATGAACAACGAAGCACAAATGTGTTGAGAGAAAAGTTGGGCATAAGAGGAATCAAATGCAGCTTGCAAGAGAGACTATTTTGGTTTGGTCATGTGATGTGTAAGAATGAAGACAGCCGTATAAAGAAGTGCCAGTCACTGAAAGTGGATGGCACCTGTGGAAGAAGGAGACCCAGGAAGAAATGGATGAAGTGGTGAGGACTGATTTCAGGATGCTGGGACTCACAGAGGAAATGACACTGGGCTGAGATGTCTGGTGATATGAGGTTCTAGAGAAGACTCCACCATGCCAGTGAACCTGAGATCCAGAGCCATTGTGTCCCACAATGAAACTTTCACACACACTACCCCAACAAACCAAACTACATCCTCCACTTCCCTTCCCAAAGTGTTTCTCTTCTCTTCATACACTATGATTATCTCCTATTCCAATCCAGTCCTTGCTACCCTGCTCACTGTATCGTTGCTTTCCTCCTGTCCCCCTCTCCTCTACAAGCCCAGATTCTCACCAGTTACAGCATTCTCTACCCCCACTCCCCATCCCAGTCCTCACTGTTTCCCTCTGTACCCCCTCTATATAGCTAGATTCTCTCCAGTCATTGCATTTCCCCACTCCCTGCTACAATTCACCTCCCTCTTCCTTATTCTTTATGCTCTGATACCCATTCCTTGCAAGTATACCCTGGCACTTGCCACCATCCCTCTCTTGCCCTTGCTTCTCCTACTCTCTCTTTTCTTTCCTCTCCCCTCTAGCTGAGTAATCATGAATCTCATCTACAGCAACAAACGTGTTTCTGCCCTCGTTCTTAACCAATCTCTCTCCCTCCTTCCCTTGCCTTTACTTCTGGCTAGGGAACCATGTATCTCCTTTACAACAGCACACCTCTTGTTAACTCCCACTCTCTCTCTCTAGGTAACTGTTTCTTCCCTCGTTCTTGTTAACTCTCACTCTCTTTGGCTGGGTAACCATGGATCTCCTCTACAAGACATCTGTTTCTGCCTCTCTATCACATTCTAATCATCTTTTGACACAAGATCACCTCCTCCAATGCCCTCTCCCTTCTCAAAGATGCTTTGTCTTGCAAACTCACTTGGTAACGCCACCAGTACAGGTCTCACTTTAAAAGTATCCAGTCCACACTGTAAAGTGGTTGGCATTTGGAAGGGTATCCAGCTGTAAAAACCATGCCAAGACTAACCTCATCTGTGTGAGTGCCACACAAAAAGCACTCAACCCACACTACAGAGTGAATGTTGTTAGGAAGGGTATTTAGCTGTAAAAACCATGCCAAAACACACCCAGAAGTGTGGCACAGGCACCTACCTGGCCAGCTCCTGTCAAACCATCCAACCTAAGCTACCATGGAAGAAGGATGTTAGACGATGATGGTGATGATGATGATATATATACATATACACCTATATATATATATATATATATATATATCATCATCATCATCATCATCATCATCTTCATCGTTTAACCTCCACTTTCCATGCTGTCATGAGTCTGGCAAGCCAGAAGGCAGCACCAGGCTCCAATCCAATCTGGCAAAGTTTCTACAGCTGGATGCCTTTCCTAATGCCAACCACTCCAAGAGTATAGTGGGTGCTTTTTACATGCCATCAGCATGGGAGCCAGTCAGGCAGCACTGGCAATGATCATGCTCAAATGGTACATATATGTATGTATGTGTATATATGTAAATGTATACACACACACACACACACATATATATACGCAAGTGCAACATTCAAAATACTGCCTGGATTTACCAAGGATTATACTTAAGGACCTATACCTTCATGGAAATATGGACAAACCTCCACACCCTCTAGAATAACATGAACTGTGAACTTTATTCTCCTGTGTGCATTCCTCTATCTACTGTTTTACTCTTTATTCTTCTGTCCACTATTTTATTTCTTCATAAACTGTGAACTTCCTGTCTAGAACTTTCATACATACTCACTTTGTTTCTGATGACGGAATACCCAGTGTATGGAGATGCTAACCTATCACTTGGGATATCGCAGAAACAGCTGTAAGACATCCAATAATTAATTAATTAATTACTTCAAATTTACCTTACTCTACTTAAATATATTCTAAATGACTTGAGATACTTGTCCTGCCTTGGTTTTTGTTGTCCTTTTTCCTCTAATATATACCTGCTAACTCAGATGCCTACTACAGATCCCTAGCTCCAGCCTCAGCTGTGAACTTGGAGCCAAACAGATGACTGATTATAGCACTTACACAGCATACCTATTCGTTTAGATCACCTGTGAACTAAATCCCTCATATTCTTTTTATATATATATGATCCATCAATGGATCATATATCCAAAAAAGATGCACATTCTAAACATTAGAGCAGTAATTTATTTATAGGAACCTAATTATATGGCCAGTTATAGAGTGAACAATGGTTTTGCATCCATAAAGGGCTTAGCCTTATAGGCAGCTAGTTAGACCAAAATGGCTGTGGACATAAAACCCCTCTTCAAATTGGAGCTATCCGAGGTCATAAAGCTCCATATTATCCAAGAGAGAGATGGTGGCTTTCATGATGTGTAGATGTGTGCAGTGGTGGTACAGTATGCTTCTTTTTTGTATATATAATCCACTGATGATCCATTACATGACCCAGACACAGAGTGTCTTACAAAAGCCACCATGTGGTTTGTGTTTAATAGCTGTAGTACTGCTATGCATACACACATATATGTACATATATATATACATATATGTATGTATGTATATATATATATATATATATATATATATATATATATATATATATGTATGTATGTATATATATATATATATAAGCATGCATAGACACCCATATATCTAAATTTATATACATGTACATACTTACATATAACTAGCAGACCATCAGTTACGATGATGAGGGTTTCAGTTGATCCAATCAATGGAACAGCCTGCTTGTGAAATTAATGTGCATGTGGCTGAGCACTCCACAGACATGTGTACCCTTAACATAGTTCTCAGGGAGATTCAGCATGATACAAAGTGTGACAGGGCTGGCCCTTTGAAATACAGGTACTACTCATTTTTGCCAGCTAGGTGGACTGGAGCAACATGAAATAAAGTGTTTTGTTGAAGAACACAACGCGCCACCAGGAATTGAACTCATGATCTTGCGATAATGAGCCGAATACCCTAACCATTAAGCCATGCACCATCATTACATACATGCACACAAACATACATGCATGCACATACACTGGGTTTCTTTCAGTTTCCATCCACTTGCAAGGCTTTCTTCATAGTTTAGTAGAAGACACATGCCCAAGGTGTTGCACAGTGGAATTGAACCCAAAACCACATGTTTGGGAAGCAAACTTCTTAATGAGACAACCATGCCTGCTCCACTATATATATCTAGATTAAAGATATATTCATGCCAAATTTATATGTATGTAAAATATATAAGGCAACAATATACATTTCACCTAAGTTTATTACTGTTGAAATCACATTTCTGTTGTTCAATATATCAAAATAATTTGACATATTCAGACTCACATACATATATGCAGACACCCCCCCATGATGTCATACTCACAGTCAGCATTCATGTATACTTACAATGAGCATGTACACACACATATTCATAAATCTGTAAGAAATCAATTCCTCAATCATTCTCAGAGGTTTTGTTCCTTGTAAATTCACTGAAACTGATTTGAGATTAAGTGAAACATAATCCTAATGAATAAATAAAATTATTTTAATGAAATTTTTGTAGGAATTTGTTTGCATTCAGTAAAACATGTGTCTTCAATTGAAATCCATCTAGTAGGGTAATTTTTCCATTTGAAGGAAAAAAGAAATAATTTGAAATTTATTTAAATTGATTCTGTTTTGATAAGAGTCCATACAAGTTTCATCAAAATCCAAACTACTTTTATTGGAATTCATTAAGAAAATTCATTGAAGTTAGAGAGAAATTCACGAATACTTTATTGAAATATATTTGCAAAATTCATTCAGAATTTTATTATAGGAATACATTTGTAAAATTTATCAATTTTCCAATGCAAATTCTTCCATTTTGGTGCAAAATTTCATTCACAAAAATCACTGAATTTTTGAAGAAACTCATTCATGAGTCTTTGTAAAATATATTCAAGTTCTAGTAAAATTCTTTACATTTTTAGTGAAATTTATTGAAATATTCATGATATACTTTAATAAATTTCTTCTAAGTTTTACTGGAATTTATTGACATTTCATTGAATTTTCTTCAAATATTACACAAGTTTATTCAAATTCATTACAGATTTTGTAACAATTGTTAATAATTTTAATTTTTTTAGTCAGCAGCATAAAAACTAGTTTCGTCGATGGTATGTGTAGTTCATATTTTTTTGTCAATGAATGTCATAAACCAGTAAATTTTTTTTAAAGTGGTGTGTGTGTATGTGTGTGTGTCTAATTAGTGTTTTTGGCATTAAGGTGAATATTTCATGTTACCAGTGGTTAATATTTATGGCTAGCTGTCATTTTATAGGTAGAGTATTTTACAGTTAGATTTCAGTGAGTTTATGAACAGAAAATTATGCAACAAACAGCCAAAACTGTTTAACAATAGGTTGAGTTTATCTTATGACTAATCTGGTCTGTATGTTTTAATAACCAGTAGTCAATATGTTTTGATTCTCAGTAGTCAATGTGTTTCAATGATTCCTTGGACTAGAATGTTCCAGAGCAGTTCATAAATGTGTAGTTTTTGGTTATTAGTTCTCAGATTGTCTTCAATTAGTTAATGTTTAAAACATTTCAATATTGTTTTGCTTTGTTTTTTTTTGCTTCTTGTTTCTGAACAATAGTTTATGATTGCATAATATCCAGTCTGTCAAGAGACAGCTGTATGTGTGTGTGTTTTAAAGTTTATATGTGGAATTAATTTATTTTGGGGAACAAAAGGTTGATATGAAATGAAAAAAAGAAGAAAAAGATTTTAGGATATTAGTTCTTGTGGATTGAGTATATTCAACATGCTTCTAGCTTAAGCAGTATTTGTAGTGGTGGTGGTGGTGGTGGTGTGATGATATGCGGAGTAATGGTGGTGGGAAACGATGGTGTTGGCGGTAGTGGTGGTGAGAGAGTAAGAAGGGATAATAGGTTGTGATGGAAATGGTAGTATGACATTGTTTAAGATACTCTCTGTGTGTGTGTGTGTGTGTGTGTGTGTGTGTGTGTGCATGTATGTATGTGTGTGCATGAGATAGGGATATGGAGTATATAGTAACAATAATGGGAACAACAAGTTTATTTGAAATAATGACAGTAACATCAACAATAAAAGCAACTGGAAGGAAATGAATTAATTCTTAGAATATATTTTGGTAGAAGCTAGAAGAATGACAATCTAATTACGCAAAATGGGAATATAGTAGCATTTGTGATGATAATAGAACCGTTTATCACATTCAATTTACAGTTATTTCTGAGGGGGCGAGTGAGCAGCATAAAGCATACATCATATATGGACCCAGGAATTTCATGGGATTACAGAAAAGTGTTTACATATATTGAAGACTGTCATTCATACACATTTTAGGAAAAAGGGCAGAAAGAAAATTTGCTCCTCTGAGAAGTCATCTCAGAGATCATTGCTGCCCCCCAGTACATGTAGACCTACCACTGCAATTTATCAATTCATAGCACTCTAGCAATGGATCCCAAAGTTTTCACTTATCTGTAGGCATACTGTTTTTCTAATTCTGCTACACACATCGACACTATATGTATATATATATACACACACACACACATACATATATGCATGCATGTATGTGTGTGTATGTGTGTGTGTGTATATTTATATATAATGAATAAGCAAAAAGAAGAAAATGATTTGAGAACTTAATCATGGAAAAATTGAGAAAATATTTACATTTTTAACTACATATGTAGCTACTGGTTTCTATCATTTTAAAACAATGATTGTGTCATGCTGAAACAAGAGGTAAAAATTAATCTTTTCTTCCTTCTCTTTTTTATTTTTTTATCATTTTCTCTTTAAATTATTTAATCAGCCTTCATTATTGATTGAAGACTAGGAAAAGTATTTTAAATAATGTGTAAGCTTGTCATTAAATAAAACAAACAAATATATATCTACATTTATCTATCTATGTACCTATCTGATGAGCTAAGTTTCTGTAAGATGCCTATGAAACTTGAAGTTGTGTAGGGCCAAATCAAATTGTTTTAAATAATAATATATGTAACTCCTACTAAATAATGAGTGCTTCCTTCTTTCATTTTGCCACTCACTTGTATACACACACACACACACACACACATGCATAGAGAGAGAGCGAGAGAGAGCAAATTTATCCCCAAGGTTTATTTACTGTTGGAACATGACTGAAAGATTTCTCATCATTTAAACTATCCACTTCACTTGAAGATACATGCCTATTACAGGGATTAAACTTAGTACTGAATACTCATCAGTTTTGCAAGTCACTCATTGCTTATAGCAGTGAATGTATCACTGGATGGTACCTACTCAACATCTAGTGGGCTGAACTATTGTGACTGAAATACCTTGGCCACAGATACTGTGTAGTGCCAATGATAGGATATAAACCTCCATCCAATTGGAAGTGAAAGTATGGTTGGGTGCATACGAAGTTTGCTTAAGGGCCACATGGTTCTGGGTTTGATCCTCACTGCATGGTATTTTGACCAAATGTCTTCTATCAATGACTCAGGTTAATCAGTGTCTTCTATCAGAGACTAAAGTTGATCAATGTTTTGCAACTGGAATTTGCACATCCACTGACAGATCAAGATTCCTGACACTGATGTGCTCCTGTATACCAACATCCTGAAACTATAACCTGTCGCAGAAATTGCATCTGCAATGGGCTGGTCACATCCGATGCATGCCTGTCACTGCATCCCAAATGGCTTGTCTATGGTGAACTCTGTCAAGGAAAGTTTGCTGAAGAGGTTCAAGTACTGTTTAAAAGTATCTCTAAGTGACCTCAACATTGCCTGGGAACAGCCTACCGAAAAACCAACCAAAGTGGTACAGTCTGACATACACAAATGCAAAAGAACTGCTGCTGAGATGAAATGTTCACCCTGCAAAGCTAGAACTATCAGTATCCCCAAGTGCCACACCTTCCCATATGTGCTTCAAATTTGCAAGACCTGGATAGGCTTAATCATTCACCTCCAAAGCTGATCAGATCAGACTAGACACACAAGTTAATCTTGAGTCTTAGTCAATTTTAACAAAGAACATTTATATAGGGAATGAGCTAAGAACTAAATTAAATATTCTAAATTTAACTTTGAAATTACTGTATTTTGAATCCTAATCTTTCTGGGGTCAACTACACATTTCAACCCTTTGAGGTTGAAAGGATGCTTGAAAAACACTTAGGCTGATTAGACCTGTAAAACTGACATTTTTATCTTGACAGAAGAAATTGAATTTGCAGTGTATATCTTGCAAGTTTGTGTGTATATAAAGATATAAAATTTTTTAACAAGCTCACTGGCTAATCGCAACACCAGTGCCTGTTCTGGCCCTGTTATTCTATATATTGCTGGTAGGGAAATGAACCGCAGCTATCTTTAGCAATTGAGCATCCATCATTGATGAAACCAAGCAAGGTTGAAATCATGTGATCTGGTGGTCTCTGAGCTGGAGATGGTGGGAATTTATCTCCCCTCTCATGGTAACTACCACAGTATAGTTTATTCTAATATCCACTCGATATTAAGACTAACTCTGTCACTAATAAATAAAATTTGGTGTGTATATTTAAACATTATTACATAGCCAAATGATAAGATAATTAATATTATTGTATTTTTTATCTTGCTAACACTGATTTAGTATTTCGAACCTCAAAAGTTCCACAGTTTACTGAGGAAGGCAGTGAGTTGGCAAAATCATTTGCATGTTAGACAAAAGGCTTTTCTTCAGCACTTTACATTCTGAGTTCAAGTTCTGCCAAGCTCTACTGTGCATTTCATCCCTTTCAGATTGATAAAGTAAGTTGATGTAAACAACTAGCCTCTTCCCTCAAAACTGCTGAACTCTGCAATGGACAGACCCACCCACACACACATATATACATATATAAACACACAGGGTGCGATGGGTAAATTGTCGCCATTTAATACTTTTAATTTCGCACATGTGCATTGCTTTTGATTTTGTCGACTACACAGTATAGTAGGATCAGCTGGGCATTGTCTGTGAGAAAAACAGCACCATGATACAATTCACCCTGCCAGAAAGTTGGAAATGACATGCTGTACTGCTTGGCATTTGCACTGGAAGCTCCAATATGAACATTTCAGAGTGTTTGGGTGTCAATCTGAGGACATGTACTGAGAGTGATAAAAATCAGACATCCAGTCAACATCATGGTGTTTGGAGTAATCACCAGTGATGGCAACGTTATGCCTCCATTTATCTTCCCACATAGCCTCAGACTCAACATGGAGGCCAACATCAAGTGCCTGGAGGAGGTAGTTCTGCCTTGGATTAAGAAGGTGGCTGCTTGAAGACCCTATGTCTAGCAACAGGACTCTGCACCATGCCACACAAGCAGGAGAACCCAATCATGGCTGTCAGACAATTTCTGCGACCAAGTCACCCCTAACATCTGGCCACCTAACTCCCCAAACTGCAACCACCTTGATTAATATGTGTAGGGTGTGTGAGAGACCAACAAAACTCCTTGTAACACCAAAGATGAACTGAGGGCAAGGATTATGACACCATTCACCAACTTAAACAAGGAGACCGTCCAGAAAAATTGCAGGAGATTCTGAAGTTGTCTGGAGGTTGTGGTTGAAGCCAATTGCGATTTTATTGAATAATTTTACTCTTTAGTATTTCAAGATATTTTAATGTAATTTTGGTAAATATATCTGTTAAAATGAGATGTCGTTATTTTCATTTTTGTGTAATTTATATGACAATATATTCTCTTCTACTCTAGGCACAAGGCCCAAAATTTTTGAGGAGGGGGCCAGTTGATTAGATTGATCCCAGTACAAACTGGTACTTAATTTATCGACCCTGAAAGGATGAAAGGCAAAGCTGACCTTGGCAGAATTTGAACTCAGAACGTAAAGAGAGATGAAATACCGTTAAGCATTTCGCCTAGTGTGCTAACGTTTTTGCCAGCTCGCCACCTTAGACAACAATATATTCACTGCACCCTGTATAGATATATATTGGGACATCCCATAAATAATACGGTTTTTTTTAATTGCATGAACTAAAAGTCAGAGGGGGATGGGATAAACTACTTGCATCAACTTGCTATAAAAGACGGCAGTAATTTTACTTTATATTTATTCTTAGTGCAAGTTTTGAAGAGTGCAGTTCGATTTTAACAGTTCTTTTTTCAAAGCTATAATGGAAGTGACAAAGGAGCATATTTTGCTTTATGAGTTCAATAAAAGCAACAATGCAATGGAAAGTGTGAGGAATATTAATGCAGTATATGGGAATTGAACAATAAGTGTAAGCCAGTGTCAACGGTGGTTCCAGAAATTCTGAGCTGGAAACTATAGCCTCTAGATGAGCCTCATCCTAGAAGATCTGTAGAGTTCGATGAGGATGTCCTGCTAACTCTGGTGGAACAAAATCTCATCGTAACTGTTGAGGAACTAACAGAGAAGCTTGGATTTGGTCATTCAACCATTCGTTGACACCTGCGTGCCATTGGAAAAGTTAGTAAATTTGGTCAATGAGTTCCTCACAAGCTTTCCGTGCAGAGAGTGAATGTGTGCTCTTCTTTGCTGTCACGTCTCACCAATGAACCTTTTTGGACAGAATAGTGACTGTTGATGAGAAATGGGTTCTCTATAGAAATGTCAAGCACTGATGGGTAGAGAAAGGAGAAACACTGGCACTCTAGGCTAAAGAAAGTCTTCACCTATGTAAGGTGTTGTTATCTGTTTTGGTGGAATATGAAACAATAACAAAGGAAATCTACTGCGAGCAGCTTGAGCAGCTTAAGTCAGCACTAGAAGAAAAACGACCATCTTTGGTTTCAAGATGAAAGGTGTTATTTTGGAAGAGGTGCCTTGCGAGCCTACCAGATAGATGGAAGAGCATTGTAGAAAATGAAGGAGAGTATATTTTAGATTAAAAAAGAACTTTATCTTAATTTTGAAAAATAAAAGAAGTATAAAAAAAAACACATTATTTATAGGATGACCCAATATATATATTGTTGTATTTGAGGATGGTCATGTTGCCAGTTTAGCCAATAAAAACATACACACTGTATATTTGGTGTTCCCTTGCTTCAGCTTTATTTTATATTGATTGTATTGTATAAACCTGAAGCAAATGAACACCAAATATATAGTGCGTGTGTTTTTATTGGCTAAACTGGCAACATGACCATCCCCAAATACAACAATATCTGTTTCAACACACGAATTCACATTGAGAATCTTGCAAATGAATATATAAACGTATATATATATACATATACTTATATATATATATATATATATATATATATATATATATATATATATATATATATATATATATATATATATATATATATATATATATATACATAAGCATAAATATATACATATATATATATATATATATATATATATAAATAAATATATAATATATACTGCATACATACATATACATATACACAATATATATATTTATATGCTACAAATGAGAAATCTGCAAGACCTTAAGATTTAAAGGATGATGGTTTAAATAAGATATTTTCCTTCACAACCTTGCTACCAAATAAATGACTGGTCAAAATTAACTCTAAATTAAAAAGAAAAAGAGAAGTATATATATATATATATATATATATACACACACACACACGCACACACACACTATACACATATATACACACTAAGGAAAACTGATTAAAAAAGTAGGATAGCAACAAATGTATTGAGTTGTGATTTATCTTCAAGAATTTGGCTTGTTGCTCCTATGGCATATGTCAGTGAATTCTGTCAGAGTTTATGCAGAAGCTCTACAAATAACAAAAAAAAAAAAAAAAAAAAAAAAAAAAAAAACAAAAAAAAACTATGTCTTCATTTTGCTTGGAATATTTCATTAAACGGTAATTATTTGAAGCTATGTCTGAAGTGGAAGGAAGTAGAATTAAATATGTCTTGTTTGTTTTGATTTTCTTTTAACTCAATGAAATGAATGAGAGAGAGAGAGAGAGAGAGAGAGAGAAGAATAGATACTTTGTGGCTCAGTTGCTTGATCATGTCAGAAAAGGAACTGTAAGACATGAAGAATACCCTCGAGAAAATTAAGGAATATTGCTTACAATCTTTCCAACTTTTATAATTGACCAACTCTGTCCCCCAAAACTATTATACATAACACTGCAGCTATGTTTCACATTTAATAATTAGAACAAACCCTATCATTATTACAATATATTTATAAAACCTATATTGCCAACATATCCAGTGGTCATTGATACCTCAATTTCACATAAGTTGCTCAGAGTGTGTGTGTAGTGTACACACATACATAGCCTTGGGCCAACCAAAGCTTTGAGTGGATTTGGTAGATGGAAACTGAAAGAAGTCCATTGTGTGTGTGTGTGTATGTATATCTGTATGTGTGTTTCTGTTTGTCACCCCCCACCCATCACTTGACAACCAGTGTTGGTGTGTTTACATCCTTGTAACTCAGTGGTTTGGTAAAAGAGGTTGATAGAATAAGTACCAGGTTTAAAAAAAAAGTACTGGGGTCGATTCATTTGACTAAAGACTTCAAAGCAATGCCCTAGCATAGCTGCAGTCTAATGACTGGAACAAGTAAAAGACAAAAGATAAAAAGATATATATATATATATATATATAACAAGGGTGCTTTTTCCTTCTTGCAATTTTGCTGAGGTAAGGTGGAATCCTTATTTCACTTAGTTTTCTTTCCCAACCATGCCTGTGAAAATCTAGAGTTAACTTTTGTGGCTTACTAACATTATTATCTTTCATGAGTATTAATGTTCTGTATATATATATATATATTAATAAATTATAGGGTAGCAAAAAAATTTTAGAAATTTTAGAAATTTTATTTACCACCAGTGGTCTAGCGAGAGTAAAAAAACAGTCAATAGACTATGTAAAAAAACAATGAATATATATATATATATGTATATACACACACACACACATACATATATACATACATACATATATATAAATATATATATATATTTATATATATATATATATATAT
>NC_068994.1:29053396-29055049 GCF_001194135.2 Octopus bimaculoides
TATTCATTGAAGAGAAATCTATATACATACAGCAGCACTGTTTAAAACTAGTGTTATGCATACATGTGTGTGTGCTGTATGTATATAGATTTCTCTTCAATGAATTCTCCAGTGAAGGAAACCACTATTAAACTCATAACATTTCTTTCTTCAATCAACCGAAAACTGCCAAACTGACCAGCATAGCTGAATAATCACAAAATAGTTTTAATAGTTCTGAGTTCAAATCCTATTGCAGTAACCTTAGTTCTGTTTCCTAGATTGATAAAATAAACATTCATAATTTATTCATTCATGCACACATACACACACACTACTTGATGGGATGTAAAATACTCTCCCCTCCCATGTCTTAAAAAGTCACTCTAGGCCCTAAATGCAAAGTTGGACATACCATAAGCATTAATGCACAAAACCCATTTTTTCCCCTGAATGTGCCCAGCTGAAATTGAGATATTTTTAATATGTCCTTGTGTCTTTTATGCCATCAAATATGATAAATGCATATACATATATAATTACAGTGTATTCCAGCTATCAATTGTCTGTATGTAGATGTTTTATTTTAAATGAGAAAATCATACATACATGATATATTTGAAATTATTCAAGTCTTAAATGTATTATTTTGAGACTCTGCTTGAAGATTTATGCATGGAGGATGATCTAAATGTATGTATATTTCTATTATGAATTTAATACATTTATATTATTAATACTAATATTAATATTTATATTCATAAAATGTATTTTCCATATTGTAATGAAACATGTGTAACAGCATTAAAGTGATACCACATATTCAAGTCTTTCTTTTGATAAATATACACATATACATACATATATATATATATATATATATATATATATATATATATATATATATACGTACATATGTGTGTGTGTGTGTGTGTGTGTGTGTGTGTGTGAGTGTGTGTGTGTGTGTGTGAGTGTGTGTGTGTGTATACATACTGGAATAAATAGAGAAGAGTAATGAATTCATATTTGGCAAAGACAAATCTCAAGACTTCATTTTGTGGTTCTCTGAACATTTAGTGAGTTGGTTCAAAGTCAAAAGAGGCTTCTAAACCAGAATTTACCAATATCAACATCCATATCAGTGTATCAAAAATAACAACAAGATCCAAGAGAACAACAAAGACCACGAAAACCACTACTACAAACCTGTCACCAATGTTGGCACTATCACCAAAACCATCACACATCATACCGACCACCAACCAAACATTTGTTCACCACGGTTACTGTCACCACCATTATTATTAGTGGCATTTTCTTTGTTTAAAACATTACTATTATGTACAAGTGGTCTGCTAATGACTTTAACTGTGTTGAAGCAGATCAGGCTGATAAAAAAAATATCACTTCACCTCCTGTGAAATGTAACTAATATCCACAAGATTATGGATGGGTCTAATGTCCAATGTTAAGTCAGTCCTATGGACGGGATGATTTTGATATTTAAAGATACATGCATGCATAAATATTTACACAAACATACATGCATATAAGTGTGTGCATACATATACACACACATATATATATATATGCATGCACACACACACATACATATATACATACATATATGATGTTAAAATGATGAATGATGATATATATATATATATATATATA
>NC_068994.1:29057991-29062275 GCF_001194135.2 Octopus bimaculoides
GAACCCCTTCACCTGAATCATAATTTTATTTGCATCCAACTCCAAAACTGCTCTCCATTGAAGTCCTCTAAAAACCCAATTACTAAAAATAATGGTTTAAGCTTTAAGACAAAACGGTAATTTAACACAAGTTGCATAGTAAAAATTCATTATTTTTCACAGTATAGATGCACCACCCACACAGGTTTTTTTTTCTTATACCCTTACAATTCACTCATGGTACTAAAAGATTGTTCTACACACCTAACGAAGTCCAGCACCTTAATCTCACGTCCAATGTACCTTTTGAGGTAAAAAAGAAAAAATCTATATACAAAATCTTGATATCACATTTCTACACTATCTCTGTCACAAAATGAAAACTAAGTTCAGTCATTACTCCTTTATTAGTAAACACCCCACTGTTGTTAGCAATATCTTTATTTCAAAAAATATTTCCCTACTGGTCTCTTCAGTCAACCTTTTCTGCTCTCTTTGTGTTCCATTATCACACTTGTCTTAATTCTACATACAGATCTTGCTCTAGGGACCATACTCATTTGTATTCCACCATTTTACCATGTCTGTATCTGCTTTCCATCATCTATTTCTGTTGCTTCATATCCTGTTGTCTATGTCTTACTTTAAAAGCAATGCTGTTTTTTTTTTTAACAGACATTCTAACTGTTGACCCCACTGTAAATTCACACTTTGACTGTTTGTCATCAGGCTTTTTTCATTTGCTGTTCCCTCCACCAATTACCTATTTCTCTTTAATGACTAAACAAAATTCTTTAGCCTCTTATCTCCATGTAATATATAACATGCAGTTTTGGGATGGTCAAGACATTGGACTACCAATGTGCAAGCCACAAGTGCAAGGCTACTGTAGACATGTGTCTGAAACTATGACATCTGTGAAAAGTATTTATCTGTCAGAACATTAATTCTATATTACATCAGTTCACCTAACTATTCAGAAAAGGTATTAGATCTCCTGTCAACAGGTAACACGTCTACCATTAACAGACAACAAATCTACTTTTAATAGATGACAGATCTATTGTTAATAGGTAAAAAATCTCCTGTTTACAGGAAACTGATCTTGTGAATAGATGGCAGATGTATTTGAAGTAAGTAAAGAGAGAAAAGATTTTTCTCACATCTGTACAATGTTACAAGCTGTAGAGTTAAATACTGATTCTATAGACTTCCATAGTTCTGACAGATATTATTCTTATAATTTTATTATATTATTACATATGTCAAATAACAATCCAGAGAGAAACCATGTCATTTTCACTAGAATCCATAATTACATTTTTTTAATATAAATTTGACAATTCATTGTAAAGCTTTATTACAAAATACAACTGGTGATTGCATAAATATTATAATTATAATCAACATAATCATTATTTTCATTACCATCCTCACAATACCAACACCATTACCATTTTATTTAATTTACATTCAGTTCTCATCACAATTTTGTTGCTTACACTGATACACTTTGACACCATCTTCTACATAGTTTATGTACATGTACACACATATATGGGTGCGGGCATGGCCATGTGATTAAGACATTTGCTTCATAACCATGTGGTTTTGTGTTTGGATGCATAAGCCACACTTTGGGTAGCAAGTATCTGTACTAAATCTATGATCAATGGTTTGTGTGTGAAATTTGATGGATGGAAACTGCAGAAACACATTACACACACACATCAATAGCACCAACAGCAATGTCTACACATATATTGAGTCCTACAGTCCTACACTACATCACCACTGTACATAAAAAGAACACAGCTAAAATCTTAAAAGTCAATTTAAATACTAAGAAATGACTGGTCAATTTTCATGGTGACTTCACACTGATAATGTTGCTAACTCAACCTCCCAAACACTAGACTACCACTTAGGGTCAGAAAATATTTCAGACCTTAGTGATCCTTTCCAAAACTAAAGAGTTGTTCTCACATATCAAGGATGGTACTGTTGCCACACATACATACAAACCTCCCAGGCTTCACCCATCTAAGTGATTAGTAAAGACAGATTCCCTCACCAGCACACTGCAACCTCTGAGCCAACAGATGTAATTACTTCAACTAAAAATACAATAACCCTGCTCAACTAAATATCTTCATTAACCTACACTCTAGCTCACCCACTGCATTTACCTTTCATCATTCCCATGCTTCTTCCACTAAATCCTCCACTCAATATTTTAACTAACAGAACTATAAACTTATTGAATTATAGTGATTCAGTACTCCACAGGTACATATACTCTTAACATATTCTTCAGGTAGAATCAATAGGACAAACTGGGCTTTTGAAGTGCAGTTCATTTGAAGTACGAGTACAGTCCATCAGGTAGCCTTCTACAGAGTGTCTGTGAAACTAATTCACTCATGAAACGTGGGTCAATCATACACAATAGTAGAAACTTGCCTAAGGTCTGCAATGTAATTGATTGAAAGATTTTATTATTGCAAAATGGAACTTCTAAACTATTTAGCTATGTTGTAACCTTATATATACATACATATGTATGTACACTCACTCACACATTCTTTAGTTTGTTTTTAATCATCACAGCTAAGGCCATGCTTGAGCATCCTCTTCAATGCATAATCATATCCAAGTAATATATACATGTTTCATATATGTATATATATATATAATTTAAATTGCTCCATATAGATTTAAATGTGTAGTTGCAACATATAATCACATAGTTCTATTATAAGTATTTTGTGTTTGCCAGCATGGAAGGCGGATATTAAACACTGATAATGATGAATTAGAAATAACACACAGACATGGATATATATACATATATATGTGTGTATACACATACATATGCACATACCTCTGTAATTTGGTCCCACTTGAGACACCCAACCTATAAACTAACTCAATATATTCCATCAATCAACACCTTATAAGAGAGCTGTAGCAGTCTGCATTGTTAAGATGCTGTTATTTAACCATAGGTTAGCTCTGATTAAGCACTTCAGTTACAACTGTCCTGTTCTGTAATAAATTGAAAATAACATTGTCCTATGTGTCCTTTATTGTCTTTTAAAAATGAGAGGACTTGATTTGAGTGAGATTTAACTGCTATTTCTTACAGATTGAGTGATTGTGTCAAGGCTACCTCATTTCAAATGAATTTTCACTCTTCTATATTCTGTGATGGAGAATAGTTCTGTGTTTCTGGTAAGATAGATAAACTCTTTAACACAGATCCTGAGATATTAAAAGTTTGTGAGCTACATCTTACTGCTTAAAGGGTTAACTTTGCTGTTCTCAGTATATTTAGATGCAAACAGGTGCCATTATAATATATCCTGGGAGAAATATCTATCTACACACACACACATTGTATTTGAAGGCCAATCTCAAAGACACTGAGCTGTATGAAGATGACTAAGGCTCAAGATATCTGGTGCATTGATGTACTCAAGAAGACCTGTTCACCACAACCAAATTGAAACTGGTGCTGGTGCCACATAAAAAGCACCCAGTGCACTCTGTGGAGTGGTTGGCATTAGGAAGGACATCCAGTCACAGAAACCATGTCAAAATAGACAATGGAGCATGGTGTGGCCCCTGGCTTTACCAGCTCCAGTCAAACCATCCAACCCATGCCAGCATGGAGAATGAAAATTTAATGATGATGATCTGATGGCATATAAGATACACTATTGTTTTTTACCAAAAAACAATGTCTAAAAAGAAAAAAATTTCTCCAAGTCCTATATGTGAAGTTGGGCCCATATTACATGCTTTAATGCATTAAAAACTTTATCTCCCGAATATGTGCTGCTGAAATTGGGGTGCGTCTAATATGCTTGTGAGTCTTTTATGCCATCAAATATGGTATCTCTATCTAACATTTAATGTCATGAAGAGTTATGGGGAGAATGCAACACATCTTGATTACAATGATCAAAGAGATAGCAGACGTATGTGCAAGGACAGCAGACGTAGGTGCACGGACAGGTTAAAATTTGAAAAGTAAACATAATCCTTGCACCTAGAAAATTAAAGGTTCCTCACTTTGACAGTTTGCACTTAAACTGACACACATATCACTACTTTGATTGTTCTACACCCTAGTAATGCCTAGGTGAAATCCTTGAATCACAAAAAATGAATGAATGACACATAATATGATTTTCACATATGTATATATGTATGTTTATATATGTATGTATGTATGTATGTATGTATGTATGTATGTATGTATCTATCTATCTATCTATCTATCTATCTATCTATCTATCT
>NC_068994.1:29062285-29062698 GCF_001194135.2 Octopus bimaculoides
TATATATATATATATATATGCATGTATATGTATGTATATATGATAAGAAACTGTACTCTTCATATCAACCCTTCTGATATGTTGAGTGCCAGGATTGGGTTTCCCTTAATTCTCATGTATGAAACCACTTAGAAGTATAATACTGTATTTCATACACACACACAGATATGGAGAATACATATATGTACACATTATTATAGCTATGATCTCAAAATATGCAACTCTGTATAGGTTTTCAACACAGACACACACTTACACATACCAGAAACATTGCATGCCCTACATGCACTATTTGCATTATGGACATAGTATACAGTCTTATGGCACAGTCTTAATTTTATAACTATTATTTTTTAGTAACTTCTTTATATTACTGTGTGTGTGTGTGTGTGTGTGTGTGTGTGTGTGTGTGT
>NC_068994.1:29062708-29066055 GCF_001194135.2 Octopus bimaculoides
GTGTGAGTGTGTGTGTGTGTGTGTGTGTGTTTGTGTGTGTGTATACACACATATATCAAGGAAATATTAATGCATTACATGGAATATAATACAGTATTGTGTTTGTTATGGAGTATAGAATAGTGATATTGAAGTTAATGACTGGTGTTCACTTTAACTTTCTGAAAGGTGATGACAAATAGGTGTGTGTGAGTACATGTGCATGCATGCATGTGTGTGTGTGTGTGTGTGTGTGTGTGTGTGTGTGTGTGTGTGAGAGAGAGAGAGAGAGAGAGAGAGGAGGAAGAATGTTCCTAAGTGATGTAGAGAAAGATTTGGATGAAATGTTTAGTATAAATTAAGGGACAAAGTAGCACACAGAAAGAACGGAAAAGATTTAGTTGAGAGTGGCAGGAAAAGGAGAAGGAATTTAAGTGAGGGCTCAGCAAATTTTGGAAGAGAAGTTATTATTATACTAATGAGAAGGTAGTGAAAATGACACAACTTGATTGGAGAAATTCTGTGGTTATTGATGTTCTAAATGTATTTAGTGTTACACATTAGAATGCATTTAGGATTTGTACAGCCTTCACAGTTAATCAATAAGTTTTAGCCTATAACAATAGAGGCTCAGTCATTGTGGTTGGTTGTGTGAATAATGGAGAATTATCATAAGCAAATATGGAAGATTTTAATGACAATGACAGTTTTAGTAGGGGTTTTGTAAAGAATGAAATGGACTTCAGCTGTGTTTTATAAGGAGCATGATAGTTTTTTGTTTTCTCTCTCTTGTAATGGTCACAATGATTATTTAGCTGTATATTGTAATGATTGTAATAGTTTATTTAGCTGTAAAGATTGTAATGATTTTTAAACATTTAAATCTGGTGTTGAGAAAAGTGTCATGGCTCATGAACGGTGGAGGTGGGGAGCAGTTGTTGTTTTTTTGTGCTTTACTGTGTGTGTTATGATGTGTTGAATGAATTTAGATGGTGGCATCCCATAGTAAAAAGTTTTGGCAGTCTTCATTCATGGAAAATATATTAAGCATGGTGGGACGTGTTGATGTTGCATGTGGATAAAGACTTGGGTATGAAAAGGAAAGAGGATTGTTATGCAGTGCCATTGGCTTAAGATTGTATATAGTTGGAAGTGACCTCATGAGAGTCATTGACGTAAAGGAGAAAGAAGACTGAAGAGAACAAAAAAGCCCTGCAGTACACCTTCATTGATAGAGGGAGAAGTGGAAAGAGCTCCAGAAACACATGCTGCAACGGAGTGACTTGTCAGGATGTAGAAAATGAAAAGATAAATAAAATAAATAAGTAAATAAAAAAAATAAAATACCACAAATATAAAATGATTAAGATTTTGGATGTTTCACAGTGACATTTTTCTACAGTGACATATTTGTACATATACCCCTTGCCATGAATACTACAAAGGGTAAGATTGCAAATAGTTCCACTAACATTGGCAATGCTACAATGGCATTGAAGTGCAATAATGGTATTTTTATGACAATGTGCAAAGATAGAACACAGAAGATAGAGATATCCACTAGAATTTTAGAGGACAATCTCTACATATTCCTTACAGCCATCAGTCCACCTTGTCGAAACTTGCTCGCTTGTTAAAGTTTTTTCTATTATGAAGAAGTATGGTGACTATGTATGTATGTGTGTGTGTGTGTGTGTGTGTGGAGGGGGGTATGGTAGAATGGAATAAGAGACCACTGCAATAGTAGCATGGCAACAAGGAAGGGGCAGGTGGGTTGGGCTAAAAAGAGGAGGGAGCCTGAAATTTAAACAAATACTGAAGAATTCGGATTATTGGGTTCGGTTGAATTTGGGTTTGGATGAAGCTGTGTTTGTGGGTTTGGCCTTTGCCCTGACCTTGCCCCACTTCCTGCATTCCCACTAGCCCCATGGTGTCCATGTGAGCTCGGTGGGCCATGATTGTGTTGGTCCCCACCAAAAGGTGATGTATTAGAATAGTAGCCAACACCCTTTTCACTGTTGCCAGCATTACCGGTATTGTTGACTCCTCCCGTTCGGGCAGAAGATGATGAAGATGAAGACGAAGGCGGTGATGTCGGTGATGTTGCACCAGCATTTGGATTGAGTGATGACAGCCGCTGCACTTGATGAGCCTTCTCATGGCATTTTAGTATCGATCGATGCATGAAAACTTTGCCACAGAGATCGCAGCAGAAGCTTTTCTTGTGGGCATGGTTACGCACATGTGTCTTCAAATTCCCCTTTTGGCTGAACGACTTCCAGCAGATATCACACTGGAACGGTTTCTCACCAGTATGGCGACGCCTGTGAATTTTCAGGTTTCCTCTTTGACTAAAACATTTCTGGCAGATTTCACACTGGAATGGTTTCTCACCTGTGTGTGTCCGCATGTGATTACGGAGTGTTGAGATATGATTAAAGATTTTTTTACAAGTATCGCAAGGATATGATTTTGATTCAGTGTGAGCAGACTTTTTGTGTGCCTTCAGCTGGTCATAAAGTGGGAAGTTTTCACCACAAATATCACACTTGAAGTTTTTACTTTCAAAATGGTCTCGTTTGTGTGCCTTGAGTTGGTCGAATGTCTGGAAATTGTCCCCACAGACATCACAGCTGAATTGGTGTGGCGGTGGGGGTGGCTGTGGCTGTTGGGGAGGAGGCAGTGGCTGTGCCTGTTGGCTGTTGCTGTTGTTTGGTCCACTGTTGTCGCCCTGGTTACCGTGATGATGGTGGTGGTGATGGTGATGGTGGTGGTGGTGATGGTGACCCATGCCACCACTGTACATTGGCTGCATTGGAAACATGAGGTCAACTGTTCACTCACAGAAACTAATATATTTTTTAGATGTAAATATGTTTACACCTTTTATATAAATTTCTTAATTATTGAATTAATTAAAAAATGATTATCTTTTTTTAGTTTCAAACAACAACAACCACGACAATCACAATAACAAGGACAACAACCACAACAACCACTGCCTCTACAACAATTATGACTTGAAAGTATCACCAGATACTTCAAGACACAAATAATACAGTAAACTACTCTTTAAAAATGCAACTGAAATTGTTTGTATCAGATCAACCTCTTTAACAAAATCAGGTTTACAGTGTGTAACCCAGACCAGTAAGACGGCTGCCACTTGAAGTAAAATGTTGCATCATGGGTAATAACAGAGAATACTGATGACAGAACATGTCTTTTGTTACTTTTCATTTACTTCTTTTCTTTTCTATTATTCCTATGTTCATTTTTCTAAGGAACAACATACTCTCTTCATTGTCATCAGTTAAACTGAAATTGTATAAATGAACTTAAAAACACAACTTGAAAGTCATTCATTT
>NC_068994.1:29066256-29090995 GCF_001194135.2 Octopus bimaculoides
ACAAATGCCAGTAAAATTTTCAGACAGAGCTTCTTCATATTTTTGTCCAGGAAATTTTTATGGGATTTTTTATAATAAAAAAAAGATTAATGCATATGAAAAAATTTCAGCATAAAGCACACCAAAAAAATAAACTAAAAGATTAATTAATACAAAAAATATCACCAAAGAAACTTTTTTTTTTTTTCACTTCAGCAGACAAAAAAACAAATAAATATCATTACTTTGGGTTCTTCGTAAAAAAAAAAATCCCTTTAAATTGTAAATGGTTATCAGAAAGATTGTTTAATGTTCTTCTGTTTTCTTTTTATCTGCAAACATCTAATATAAACTTTTTAAAAATACTGTAAACTCATAACTCTATTCCAGTAATTTTGTAAATCAGAACCATGTGCAGGTTTAAGTTCAATTGTTTTCTTGGTATCAGCTTTCTATAAACAAATTCTTGTTTGGTTTAAAATAACTATTAATCTCTTTATGTTACTATCTTGATATACACATAACTATACAAACACACATTCAGACAGCTATACAAACACATTCACACACACACACACACATATGTATACATGTGTACGCTTATACATATACCCACTTATAAAATATATATGTCAGTATTTATTGACATTGGGATATATCTATGTTTTTGTGTGCAGTAAATAAAACATGTCAGAAAAAATAACAAGCACCAAACTGGTCCATGCAATCTTGGCATGAACTGAAAGTATTTAGCTGGAGGAAGGACAGTGGGCAATGAATGGTCTGAAAACAGCTTGAGACAATCTCAAGAATGATGATGCTTTACCAGAGTTGTTACACTATTGAACCACAAACCAGATTGCACTTCAATTTAACGCATTGATATCAATGTCTGTAGTTGTTCTATGTGTGATTTTGTCAAATTTAATGCTGTAGGTGTCATTGAAATGCAGACTGAACAGCTTTACACTGTGCCTATTGGCTCTATATCTGGAGGAGCCATCTTCTTGCTGTGGTCAAACCTGCAAAAGAGTTTAGAAAGAAATAGAACGATATTAAAAATTCCACTGATTTAACAAATAAACAATGTTAGAATATTGTAAGGTCATATAATATATTGGTTTTAAATTTTGGCACAAGGCCAGCAATTTTTGGGGAGGGAGTAAGTCAAATTACATCAATCCCAGTGCTCAACTAATACTTATTTTACTGATCCCAATGGGATGAAAGGCAAAGCTGATCTTGGCGGAATTTGAACTCAGAACATAAATGGACAAAATGCCACTAAGCATTTTGTCCAGCATGCTAATGATTCTGCCAGCTCACAGCCTTAATTTCATATAATATATTATCAAACAGTTAATAGTTAATAATTAAATTCAATCAGTTCAAATTGATTTTGATTTTTCGTAAGCACAGCCTGCTAACAGGCTGTAATAATTTGGTCTATTTTTGATATTTTATTATTAGTAATAATTATTGTACCAAGCAAACTTAGGCTTACCTGGCTTCCTAATCCATAGTGCTTAGTCTCCCATCCTTATTATAGTTGTATTAGATGCACAGCAAATTTTTGATACATTTAAATACAAAAAGAAGGCATGTCTTGTATACTGGTAAATATGGTTTATAAAAATGCCTATGATTAATCTAAGACGAAGGAGAAAAGTGCCAATAAAGCTGCAGTAGATGAACTGAATGACACAAGTTAGAAGTAGTACAACAAATATGAGTTGACTAGTTTGAGGCAAAATAGGTCTGATTATCTTCACACTTTTGAAAAATATCTTGAGTACACCATAGATCAGACAAGAGATATGCATGATGCCACCATGACAAAACCAACTATCAAGTTAGTCAGATTAGTGATGCCTTGTATGTTGTCATATAGAACCTTGCAATGATGCTTGTCATCTCCTTATCCAGCCTTTTGATATCCTTGCAGCATTCAGACATAATGAGTGGGAGAAGAGTGACAGAAAAATGAGTAGAATAACAGTAAAAGGGTAAAAAGAACCCCTTGGTTATGAATGACTTTGAGATTACACTTAGAAAGTTCCCCTCCGAGGCACAAGTCTGGCCAAGGTTTATGGACAAGGTTTATGTTTATGGAAGACCAGCAGTCAGCCATGCATACCAGCCTGATACAGCTTGGCACCAGTTACGTTGCAATTCATTTCTACAGCTGAGTGAACTAGACTAACTTGAAATAAAGTGTCTTGCTCAAGAACACAACACAGCCTTGTCCAGGAATTGAACTCACAACCTCATGATTGTGAGCCCAACACTCCAACCACTGAGCCATGTGCCATAGAATAACAGTAAACAGCTATATAAAGAAAACATTAAAAAAAATAACAAATTAACCAAAACCAAAAGCAATTTTAAAAATCATTTAAATGAAAATAAATATTTTTTTATATATAATAATTATGACAATGATAAATATTTAATGCCCAATTCCATTAATTTATCAAGTTCTAATATATTTAATTAATTTTTTTCTAATATAATTCAGAGTCCTAAATTTGGTGTCAAGCAGTCATATTTATTATTTTAATAATTAATTATTTGTATTGATTAATTTCTACTGTTGGGGATAAAAAAAATATAAAAAAACAAAAACCAATTCTTGGTCTAACAATTCAGAAAGTAAATCTTTTGAAAACAAGTGAAATATATCTTTTAATGAGCTTAAATTGACATTTTCATGTTTCAAATAATCTTATTCTGAAAGAATCTTTATGTTTTTTTTTTTTTAAATTAAATTTGAGTTTTTGTTTTCTTTTTCTTATCTTTTTCCTTTTCCTGTCTTGCAAGTTAACTGGTTACCTCACTAGTGCTGGTAGCATGAGATAAGCACCCAGTACACAATGTAACGTGGTTGACCCTTGCAAGGGCATCCAGTTGTTGAACCTATGTCAAATGTGAAATAGGGTTCAATGCAGCCCAGCAGATCACCAGATCCTGTCAAACTATCCAACTCATGTCAGTATGGGAAACAAACATTAAATGATGATGATGATGAGGAGGAGGGGGATAAATAAAAAATGATAACTTTTGCACATAAACTTGCGCCCAAAACCACTATCTTTGCACCTAAAAATCTGCTTTTCTACATACGACTTATTAGATATGAAAATTGGGAAATTTTTAGGTAGTGCAATACTATCCTCTAAAGAAACTATACTATACACAGATCTAGGTGGAACCAAACTAAAACCAGTCAGAGTTTGGAACCATAGTAATGCTATTCTTCTTCTTTGCACTTTTT
This sequence comes from Octopus bimaculoides, assembly GCF_001194135.2. Lineage (NCBI taxonomy): Eukaryota > Metazoa > Mollusca > Cephalopoda > Octopoda > Octopodidae > Octopus > Octopus bimaculoides. The sequence continues at coordinate 29,069,510 of NC_068994.1, forward strand.
ATTTAAGTTTATTAACAAAGCTCTCAATATCACAAATTTATTAGAGCTTACCTCAAAATGTGATCACTTGCTTCAGAAGTGTGTGGGTGTGCATGTGTCTTTTGTGACAATAGTAATTTTGATGTTTGAAGAAAGCATCACCATTATTATTTATCATCCACTTTCCATGCTTGCAAAGGACAGACAGAATTTGCTGAGGCAAACTTTCTACAGCTAGATGCTCTTTTTGTCAATGATCACCTGTTGACAAGCAAAGAAATATTTCCCCATGGCCAGACATGTTTTTCCACAGAAGACTGGAAACGAACATCACTTGCATGATGGAAATACTCTCTCTCTCTCTCTCTCTCTCTCTCTCACACACACACACACACAGAGAAATATACAATGGACTTCTTTCAGTTTCTATCTACCAAATCCAATTGCAAGGCTTTGGTTTGACCTACAGCTATAGTAGAAGACATTTGGTCAAGACACTTTGCAGTGAGACTGAACCACAAAAGCTTCTCAACCACACAGTCATGCCTACTCCTGTGTAAGTATACTAATTTTTTCTGGGACTTATTTTCATTCGAATTTTCCATGTTTTGCCTCATAATCTTTTTTCTATTTCACTAATTTTGACAAAGTTTATAGAATAAGATTTCTTTTACTGAAATCTTTTATTTGAGCGTAATTAAAAAATAATAAAGAAATAAGGTAACAAGACAGACAAAATGCTTAGCAGCATTTTGTCCAATGGACTAATAATTCTGTCAACTGACTACCTTGATAATAATACGTAACAGAGATATAGACATCTATTAATGTATGAAAAAATTAGTTGGATAATATTGCCAAAAACTAAGATGAAATTTAACAGGAACCTGTCAAAAATGATTAAGTGAACAAAAAAAAAAAAACTGGTAATACAACATTTATTTTACACATTACTCTTTATCACATGTAATTAGTGCTTGAAATACCACATACTTAAACATGAAGCCACAGTACAAAACATTATAACATAAACTGATGAGAATACAACCAAACTACCGACAGGCCAAATCAAGCAATATATAAATCTGGCAAATGTACCATATTTTACACATCTCATTATAAACACAAAATGCCTTCTGCACATCATTAGAATGCTGGACAAAATTTTTAGTGATATTTCTTACAACAATGAGATAACACAGCTGGTTATATCAACATAGCACTGAGGGTACTCTAGACCCAAATGATATAGGGGAGGAATCCATAGAAAGAAACAATGTAGAAATAAATAATGAAAAAGATGCAGTTATTCGTGAGCTAAGCAAAATCAAATACTCAGATATGCAAGACAAGAGAGAGCCTACTGAAAATCCAAATATTTACATTGGAATAAAAAAAAAACATCAAAATAAATTACGCTGCCTTGAAGATACTGTTAAATGAAATCAATAATGACATAACAAATATAAATCAGGCAAACTAAGCCACAACATCTGCAGCATATAAAGAATTAAGAAGTAAGATTAAGAAAAGTAAACTTGTCAAGTACAAGGTACCAACATGGAAGGTTAAGATCCAAAAAGAAACAGATGCTTTAAGAGGAGAATTCCCCATTCTGGATGAATTGGCAATAGGTTTTATCATTAACTCAAAAAATAAACAAATATATAAATCTCAAAACAATCATGAAATACTTAGCGTTAAGGAAGCAGCCAAGCAAAAGCAAAAATGCAACTAAAGGCATAAAGAATATGTAGAGTTGAAGAACGTATAAAATAAGATATTTGAGACCGACATGAAGAAGTGTAATAGGGAGACAGGAAAAACAAAGAAAGAGGGTTAAAACTCCTCCCTCAATTAACAAAGTTCACAAATTTGGGGAAAAAATATGGAATGAATCAAAATAGCAGAACCAGACAGTGGAATGGATAGAGAGAGAGAGAGAGAGAAAAAAAGAAAGGAAAATATTCAACAACAGATATGGAAGGACAGTTATGTGGAAAGCATAAGAATAGTTCTTAAAAAAGCTCAAAAACTGGAAGTCCCTAGGAATAGATAAGATTTCAAATATCTGGCTGTCTAATCTTGCAGCATAACATAAACTATTAGCTAAGTCTTTTTCTTATTTAATAAAAATGCCTTCTGAAACTCTTTTGTGGTTAGCATAAGGTTGAACTTTTCTTCTTCCCAAATCTGATGAAAGTCATGGCCCAAAGAACTATAGGCCTATCACTTGTCTATCCAGTTGACATATCCATCATAACAGAACATATGTACAATTCTAGTCAAAAAATAGTATCCTCTTAAACAGAAGGACTGTAAAAGAAGCTCCACATGGCTGCAGAGATCAACTTCTCAACTAAATGATTCTTGAAAACTGTCATGATGGATAATCAAAACTAAGCATTGTATAGATAGACTATTGAAAGGCCTTTGATAGTGTACTTCATTCCAGAATTACCTTGGCATTAGAAATATACAGAGTCCTGTAATTTCAAAATGTCTGGAGCACAACAAAGCCCTATGGAACACAATGCTTCTGCTCAACCACAGTAAAGAGAGATATAAATGAAAAAGAATAAAAATTAACTGTGATAATTTTCAAGAGAATTCTCTTTTTTCCTTTCTGTTTATACCTCATTCCTTTGTCTATTGAGCTCCACAGTACTCATTTAGGATATTTAATACAAAACAAGACAATTAATCACCTTTTCTACATAGTCAACCCAAAATTATATGCTAAAGATGACAGCTACGAGGTCTTATCACACCATGCTTGCCACACTCATCCACCTTCCAACAAAATAGTTAGAAGGCAACACCTCTCTCTCCACTCTTATTGTCTTTTTCATGTGAAACTTGAAGAATCTGATGAGGGATTGGCCAAAAAAGAAAGTGTTTGTCTTCATCCCTTTCAATCTCATCCATCATACAACCACTTTCCCCAAGGCTACCAGGCATATAAAACCTGCTTGCCCTTCCCAGTTTAAAGGTGGCAGAGTGATCTTCACAATGGGCTCAGTTGATAGCTGGAGCCATCCTACATGTGATAGCAAGTGTTTGACATAAACTCACAGGTCAGCAATGCTTGGGCACTGGATGAGTGTGTGCAGGATGATTTCGTTGCTTTGCATGCATCTCAGACATGATTGGCTGATGGCTATTCTATGCCTGTAGAGTTTCTCTCAAACTGGCAATGCTCCCTTGTAACACTGCCAGGCCAGGGATTTCTGGAAGTTATCCAATGGTCCTCAGCTGAAAGTTTCCTGGAAGAGAATGATAGTTGATTGTCTTCAATGCCCAGAATCTCCCTAAGAACACCACTTTTACCCACCATTAATTATCCATAAAAGATTAAGGTGGATTTTCTACCTATCACGATCCCCAACTAGAAGGCTGTGAGTGCCTGAAGACATTCCAAGTGCTCTCTCTCTCTCTCTCTCGGTCTCTGCTTGACCCAGGACTGTTGTTCCATCAAAGAGATGAGCTGGGGGAACACATGTCTATAATAATAGTAATACTATTTTTTAACTACAAGGGTTGACAAAAGATCTAGGATAGCAGAGGATGATACAGAGTGAGATGACATAAAGAGAAATTATAGAGCCTTCACCACCTAAAAAAAATTCAAACAAAGAAAAGTTCCCCTAAAGGAAAGATATGCCTCTGAAGGTTACTTGTGGAAACCTTACAAAAGCTATGCCCTGAACACTAAGGCAAGTGCCTTTTTTTAACTGTTCTTCTGGTGCATGCTCAGAGCAGGCCTGATCACTTGGACTATACTATGTTTACCATACTCATTCCCCTTTCAACAAATTTGTTGGGTGGCAACACATGTCTCTTCACCCTCATTTTCCTTTTCAGGTGAGACTTTAAAATATTGTTGAGGACTTCGCTAAAGCGGAAGGTGTTTGCCTTCTGCTCTATTAATCTTGTCCACAACTAAACCTCTTTTGCCAAGGCGACCAGATCAAAGGAACATGGTAGGCAGATCTGTCCTACATATAACAACAGTTGCTTGACACAAGTTAGTAATGCTTGAGCACTGGAAAAGCATGTTCAGAACAGTTTTGTTACTCTGGACACATCTGAAACAGGCCCAGCTGGCAGCAGTTCTGTGTCTGTAGATTTTATTTTGAATTAGAATTGCCTCCACTTCACTTTGGTAGTACTGCAAGCGAAGGGTTTCTGCAAATTGTCCAATAATAATAATAATAATAATTGATTCTACCAGCTTGATGCTGTCAATAACAATAATAATAATAATCCTTTCTACTATAGGCACAAGGCCTGAAACTTTGGGGAAGGGATTAGTTGATTACATCGACCCCAGTGTTTCACTGGTACTTATTTCATCAATCCCAAAAGAATGAAAGGCAAAGTAAAACTCAGCGGAATTTTAACTCAGAGCACAATGATGAGCGAAATACTGCTAAGCATCTCACCTGATATGCTAATGATTTTTCCAGCTCACTGCCTTATCAATAATAATAAGATGCAGTACCAGGCACTGGTTCTCATGGCTTCTGATCTTAACTGATTGGAAGTGTTATGTACATGTTTTGCCTAGGTATAAAAGATGGGCTACAACAAATATTCTGCTCAACACCACAGATTTGCTTGTCAGTCGTTTGACTTTAATCAGTTGAACATATCCCTTGGTGGTTGACGATATGTGCATCTCAGAAGTAGTTGGGGAGCATCATAGCCATATGCTGAGAAGAATCCTTTGGGGTTTGAATAATTCACCTCTAGAATCAACCCCTATGTTTCATTGGTGGTTAATTTATCGACCCCAAAGGGATGAAAGACAAACCCGACCTTGGTAGAATTTGAACCCAGAACATAGTGACAGGCAAAATACTGCTAAGCGTTTCATCCAGTGTGCTAACGATTCTTCCAGTTCATTGCCTTATAATAATAATAATAATAATAATAATAATAATAATAATAATAATAATAATACAATGAAGGAGGAGGTTGGCTCAACAGAGAAAATGAAAGGATGAAAGATGTGAAACAACAAGTAGGGGTTGAAGTGGCAGAGCTAAGGTAGGTCCTTAGCAACACATGCAAATAGAAGTTGCCATGAGTAGATCAAATACTATATTATTGGTTAAATACACTTACAGTAATGCACTATGTACTAGCAAGGAAATGAATGCACTGATACAAAGTTCTGAGAAAGTCCCCAATTGGTTGATAGAAGACACAACAGAACACCAACTGAAAATACCAGAAACCAAAACACTGAAGAACTATAGACCTATTACATTCCTTACCAAAACTCAAAAAATTTTAACTTCAATACTTATTAAAAGAATATACACTTAATTTGAAGTAAACACCATCATTCCACAAGTACAAAATGAAGGTAAACGGAACCGCTGTGGATGTAAAGACTAACTGATGATCAACAAAATAATACAAGAAAAAACTGTCATACACAAAATAAGAACTTAAGTACTGCATGGATTAATTACTGGAAAGCTTTCAATAGTTTTTGCCATGAGTGGATATTGAAAGTCCTAGAAATATACATCTTTCTAGTAATCTCCTTCTTCAACATGGTACGACAAAATGGACACCTCTAATTTTAAACCATGATTACAGGCATACGATCAAGCAAAATCAAAATAAACTGAAATTTTCTAAACTGACTCTATTTCACCTCTCATGTTCTGTATGGCACCCTTCTCACTTTCTAGTGAACTGAATAACACAGAGTATGGATACAAACTAACAACAACAACAGCAAAATCAATTACTTATTCTTCATGGGTGACCTGAAACTATATACTATGAATGACCAGGAGTCAGAAGAACTTTTAGCAATGGTAAAGCAGTTTATCATTAACACTATAGGAATGGAATTTAGGCTTGATAAGTGTGCAAAACAATTTTTAAGACAGGAAAGCCCACTGCAATGTTATCCATCAAAATTGAGCAAGAAACCACTAGGCAACAACTACATCATAAAGGCACTTACAAATATCTAGATATAAATGAGAGCAACGGAATCCAACATACTCAAATGAAGGAAAAGATCCAAAAAGAGTTTTTCAGGAGTGAGGCAAGTTGTGAAAACTTAACTCAACTCTAAAAATTGAAGTAAAACCATCAACATCTTAGCTGTACTTGTGCAATATGGTTTCAATGCCATCAACTGAAACTAATCTGACCCTCTGGGAATGGATAGAAAAGCATGGAAACTTCTCACTCTTAACAAAAAGCACAACACTTAGGCAGACACTGATTGTCTCTACCTGCTGAGAAAAGATGGAAGAGGACTCATCCAACTTGAATTATCCTATTAAATAACCCTGATTGGCCCACAAACATATTCAAACAAAACCAGAGATTGGATGATGATATTAGTAAAAGACTACAGAAACAAGAAGCGACTCCATTCTGAAATGAAAGAGGCAAGGAAATACAGAAAAAAACTAAGAATCAATTACATATTAAAATGCAAATGAAAATGACCCATTACCAACCAAGACCACTAGAATTCACAGAAGGCAAAATCTGAGCGCTTTAAAACTCTGAAAGACAGATGACAACAAAATTTCTGCATGGCTAATACCCACTTTACAATCAGGATGCTGATGTTGACCAATTACAAAGCTATCAGTGGTTTGAAAGTTCAGGGCTAAAAGCAATATGGAATGAGTCATCCTTACTGTCCAAGACCAGAGCTTATTTACAAGAAACTACAAAGAGAACATCCTCAAACATGGAGCAAGTCCAAAGTGCAGAAACGGAGATGAACAAGTTGAGACAATAGATCATACAGTTTTAGGCTGCTCCACTTTGGCTCCAACTGAATAAAGCTAGGCATGATCAGATTGGCCAACACATTCACTGGACACTATGTAAGCATTATGGTGCAGAGCCCCTAATTTTATAGAATTTTAGAGTCCACATGGGTTGCATCATAAATGCCAATAAGCCTGATATTATTATAAATAAGTAGGCATGTTTTATTTCTAGAAGAATACAACAAATTTGCAAGGTACAAACACCTAAAAGTCAAAATTAGTAAAATGTAGCAATCAAAGACACTAACGGCCCCAGTTGTAATTGGTGTACTTGGAGTCATAAAGAAAGGCTTACACGAGTTTCTTGCAAACATCTCTGGTAAACACATTCAGAACACTCAAAAAAATCATCCTCGACTGCATGGCTCACATTTTACACAAATTTTAATCTTTGCAAAACTGAATAATTAATACTGAATTCCCTTCCTTTATACCTTTTTTTAAAAAATATATTTTATTATTAAATTTATACATCTATATACTGAATCTAAATTAGATCTATACCTTTTCATAGCTACATTAGGCTGTGGAATACCACCACTGCATGACAATACCTGGTTCTTTGGTAGCAATTTTGAGATAATGGGGTTAATTGATACCAGAGAGATCAAAGGCAAACTTGAAGTAGGTGGTATTTGAATCCAAACTATAAAGAACTAAAAGGAATACAAGGCATTTTGTCCAACACTCAAATGATTTTGTAAACCAATAAAAATTTTAAAAAATAGATAATAACAAAAAATAACAAAATAATAATAGCAATAATTTCTGAGGCACAATGCCAGAAATTTTGGAGAAGAGTTTTAATTGATTAATTCAATCCTAATATTTGACAAATGCATTATTTTAGTGAGTCTAGAAGGATTTATCATCAAGAGTTGAAATCACAAGTTAAAGAACTGGAATAAATAACCCTTCCACAGGTAGGGTGTGACATTTCTTCACACAGCAGTCCTGTTCCATACACAACGCATGATTATACCAGTGTAGTTTTCTCTCTTGCACACCACTTCTGATGCTTCTTAGGTCCAGCTTTTCTCTCAGGATGCTTACACTCTGCTGTGTATGCACACTGACATTACACATTTAGCGGAGAATACTAGCTTCATTTCTCAAGCCTATGCATGTCCTCAGCAGTCACACCTGATGTTTCACTGCTGTGTAGCATGGTTGTTCGTACACAAGCATCATACAGTTACCTTTTACTCTGCGCAAGAGGCCCTTTGTTACCAGCAGAAATAGGAGCTCTCTGAACTTTGACCGAGCTATTCTTATTCTAGCAGCTACACTCTCAGAGCATCCACCCCCACTACTGACTTGGTCACCTAGGTAATGGAAGCTATCAACTACTTCTAGTTTTTCCCTTGGCATATGATGGAATCTGTTTTCTGTACATCTTCGGTGTTTATTGCACCTGTGCATCTATCACACACAAAAACTATCTTCCCAGTTAACCTTCCTTTGAAGGTAGTAGTAGTAAAGAAGCTGATGAGATATTGACCAGAGAGTAAAAGCTGGCCCTTGATCTTTTTAACTGTGTTGATCCTACAGCCTCTTTCACCATAGCCTTCAGGCAGTAGAATAAATATATAGATAACAGAAACAACAATAATCTTTCAGCTATAAGGCACAAAGCTTGAAATTTATGGGGAAGGGGCTGGTTGATTACATCGACCCCAATGTTCAACTGGTACTTATTTCATTGACCACCAAAAGGATGAAAGGCAGAGTCAACCTTGGCGGAATTATAAATATAGGATGTAAAGATGGACAAAATGTCGCAAAGCATTTTGTCCAGGTTACTAATGATTTTGCCAGCTCACAACCTTAGCAGTAGTAGTAGTAGAAGTAGTAGTAGCAGCAGCAGCAGTAGTCATAATCTATCTATCTATCTCTATACTATAATGGAGAAAGCTGCTTATTAATTAGATATGTAACAATTACTAAAAGTACTAAAAGAAAGCAATTCTTAAAGGGTTGACTGTCTGGAAATATTTTTATAAATTCATGTTCTAAGAAATTTACTATAATTTTGATTTCTCAAGTTTATTGAATTTTTTAAACTCCAATTTCTTGCAAATTTAAATATTCACTGCATCCAATTCATCACAAATTTAAATATTCATTGCATTCACTGCAGAGTATTCCATTTTCATTTGCAAAGTCTTTCACTTAATCTTTTAAGTTTTAATTCGCTATTAATGTATACATAATGTAAAAACATTATTTATTGAATGAAATTTTTTATAAATTTCCATATAATTTTTGAATGCAGGATAGCTGCGAGAAGAACCCAAAAAGTTGGGGAATTACTATTAGAAGACGAGGAGAAAAAAAAAAAAAAGTTACCGACAACTACTTGAAACTTGCTCCTTATACATAGTTTCCAAACAACTTCAACAGTGACATACATACACCAATACACACTTGCGCACATACATAGATATACACATACACACAAATGAAAGGCAATGAATGTGTGTGTGTGTGTGCATGTGTATGTGTGTGCGTACTGTTCATTGACAAAACTTCATGTTGCATCACTTTTGTGAAGTTTTGTCAGTGAACAGGTCAGGGTTTTAAAGTGACGAAAATATTTTGACACAAATGAAGTTTTAATGTTGAAGTGAAACAAACGGTATTTGTGTGTTCTTGAATGGTTTACAAACATCTTCCATGCTGCAATTATTTTTGTTTCAGCACACAATCTCAGATCAAGTCACTTGCTATGCAAATACATCTCTATAATTTTTTAAAATTATTATGGATAAATGCCAGCAATGACTTTCACAGTTTCTCCAATATTTTAATTTCTAAACAGAAACAATCAGAGGAAGGGAGTGGGGTTGCAAAAAATTCATAATTTCTCAACTTTTCTTTTTTATATGTATGGGGAAAAAATATTGAAAAACATTAATATATGCGAAAGTGATAAAGAAACGAGGTGGGTTGTCTTTGGACGTGCTAGAAACAACAGCCAAGTCACCCTTAACCCTTTCTTTACCAACTCAGCTGAAACTAGCTCTAGCTCTGAGTACAAATGTCTTGTTTTATTAAGTTTTGAATTAAAATCTTCCACCAAACCTTAGTCACAATTTATGTTCCTAACACTAGCTGAATGATACCTAAGTTATTTTACTAAATTCTTTGTTATATCTAAAGTAATTGAATACAGAGCATCTCAAAATAATACAGTAACGATAGGGTTAAATCACTTTTTCCTCTGAAAATATTAATTTTTTTTTTACTGAAAATGCTCTTCTCATGGTTTTGAAGTACAAAAAAAATTGGCCAAAATAAGTCCGAAGTGGGATGAAGGAGGGGGGTGTGTACAAAAAATGAGTTTTCAAATCTTCTTTCATACAAAGATGATCTCCCCCACCAACCCCAACCTTATCATTTCAAAGGTTGTGGTTTAATAAAAATGGGGAAAATCCCTGAAAAAAATTTTACCCACAAATTTCTTTATAATTTGTGGGTAAAATTTTTTTCAGGGATTGTAATCTATGCTGTTTGAAAGGGGTTTGAATAAATTTTCATTAAAAGATACCCATCTTCCTGAAAGTTATGAGGGAAAAAGTCAGATTGTGTGAATTTTCTGAAACTCCTGTCTCCACTGCCTTGCAAAAATTCTTTCCCATAAATCTATATATACTCTGATGCCACAACATCTAAGCAGTATCTGTAGAAAATTTTGTTAAAAAGTATCCACTTTTCTGAATGTTTATGAAGCAACAAAGTCAGCGAGGTATACATCTGTAGTTATGCTCTTTTATTTATACAATTTTTTTCATTTCATGTTTATTTCATCCATTGTTTGCAATGTTCGTTTTCTCTCTCTCTCTCTCTCTCTCTCTCTCTTCCTCTCTCTCTCTTCCTCTCTCTCTCACACACACTGCAAACCTTACAGATGGGCTGCTGAACTGAAATCTCTATGTTGCTTTGAGGGGAAGGTAAAACTTGACAAACTACTTCTTCCTCTGTTGTTGGACTACTGTGATGTTTGTTTAAAAAAAGAGAGATTATTTTGACTGTTATAAAATAAATGAAAGCAATATTTACTAAGCAAGTGAACACTATTATTCAAAGAAATAATTAAATGTAAAATATAAAAATTATTAGAAATGAGAATCAAATGTGAAAATATTAAGGGGCTAGCAGAAAATTGCCTGAAGGGCGGTCTTTTTGCTAGTAATAATAATAATCCCTTCTACTATAGCCACAAGGACTGAAATTTTTGGGGAGGAAACTAGTCGATTACATTGATCCCAGTACTCAACTGGTACTTAATTTATCAATCTCGAAAGGATGAAAGGCCATGTCGACCTCAGAGGAATTTGAATTCAGTACATAAAGACAAAGTGCAGCTAAGCATTTTGCCTGGCATGCTAACGATTCTGCCAGCTCACTGCCTTAATAATAATTCTTTCTACTCTAAGCACAAGGCCTGAAAATTGGGGGAGGGGATGAGTCAATTACATCAATCCTGGTGTGTCACTGGTATTTAATTTATTGACCCTGAAAGGATGAAAGGCAAAACTGAACCCAGTGGCATTTGAACTCAGAATGTGAAGACAGACAAAACACTGTTAAGCATTTCGTCCGGTCTGCTAACGATTCTTCCAGCTTGTTGCTTTTTAATAATAATAATGATGATGATGATGATGATGATGATGATGATAATAATGGTAAAATTGATAGTGACAGTAAAAGCAATTGTATTAGAATAAATAATAATGTCAGTGGTAATAGTAGTGATGAAGCAGATAATAATAATATTGATAAAGAAAATTAAAGTAAATGTATCAGACCAAGTAGTGATGGAGGGAACTGTTGAAGAGGGGGACTATGAATTGTATATTTTGTACTTGCTTATTGTGTTGGTCTAGAGGGAGTGTCTAGTGATTTTCAGATTTTGGTGAATATATACTGTAATTAGATGATAATTTATTTTCGAATGCAGAGAAGCCGTTAGAATAGCAGAAACATTGGGTAAATTACCCTTACAAAGTGGAAAAATTTGTCAGCAAACAGTCATGTTTCTGCTGTTCTAAGAATGTATCTGCATTTGAAAATAAATTATCATCTTATTTGTATCTATATACACATTTCAGCACTAACAAAGAATATGTTAAGTTTGTTTATATTTATGTACTGTAATTAGGTTTAAAATAAACATAATGGTTGGGCCAAATCCACCAAGTATACTTAGTGAGGAGGGTTGTAGTTGGACACCCTGCAGGAAGAAAAACCAAACCCATAAAATGGTGGATGAACTTGTTTGAGTCAATGGCCATCCAACAAAGTGTATATGAGGGCAGGTGTGAACCCTCTGAGCTTTGGTTGGCTACCCACCTGGTGATGGTGTCATGATAAAAATACTGGTGATTGCACAACCTTATAAATGCTACTTCAGAATGAGTGATGTCATATTCAAGTAATAACCATAACTGCTTTAATGGGACTAGAACTGTTAACAGAGAAGTTGTCATGCACGACAGGCAAGGAGTGTCTGATCAAGCACCAGCAGATCGTCATCAAACCATTGATCAGAATCAAAGTTAAAAGTGCAGTGGAAGAAAAATGAAATGGGGAAAAGAGGCAATCAAGACTGTGATTGAATGTTGGCTGAGAAGTGAGCCAAATAAATGAGGTCTCATGAAATGAATGAAGAGAATATGGAATAAAAAGGGAGTCTTTGAAGCTTTCACCCAACAACTGATTAGACCCAGAAGGGCAATTCATAAAGATGATTGGATTACAAGATCAAAAATTGAAGTAATTCAGAGAAAAATAAAAGATGAACAGGAAAAGTGTGAAACAATAATAGCAGAAAGTAGTAATGAAAGGGTAAGAAATGAAAAAGAAAGACATCACAATGTACCTGAGAATGCTGACAAAGTAAATAGTGAATTTGATTTAGCTAGACAAATAGCAATAAATGTTATGTAAGAATTGACCAATGAAGAGAAGACAATTCTAGAAGTGCTGTGAGGTAAAATGTGTGGTGTGAACAATGAAGTGCCATCAAACATAAGGTATATGGGCAGAGGGAAAGTAAGGAGAGCTACAGGCAAAGTAAGTGGAATTTTGGTCTTGGTTAAAACAGAGAACATTAGTGAAACAAACCAGCTAATCATAACTGCAGCTAATGCTGTAGCTGACATAATAGGATGCAAGTGGAAGACTGTTGTAGAAAAGAAAGAACTAAACTGGAGGAAAAGAATACAAATGAAGTTGGAAAAAATACAGAAAGAAGTAGGGCAATTGAATAGGATAATGAGAAGAGAACTGAAGAATGAGATAGCAATCAGAAAACTGAATGGACAGAAGAGGTTAGAAGAAAGGGGAAATCAAACTGTACATGAAGAATTGTCACAAAGAGTGATAGCGTTAAAGGCCAAATTAAAATGAATGATGCCAAATGCAAAGATTTTGAACAGAATAGATTGTTTCTATCAAATAGGTGTTTTTTTGAAGAAATAGAATGGGGAACAACATCAGGAAGTGATTTCAGATGTGGAAGAAAATAAAGTATTTGGAACAGGCCAGTGAGACAGAGAGAAAGTGCAGAGTGGCGAACACAGGTGGAGAGACAACTTGCAACTGTAGCAAGACAAAAAGGACATCAGAATTGATCTGTATTCAGAGAGAGAAGTTTTAAAAAACAGCAAACTGGAAAGGAGCTGGCCTGGATGGAGTACAAGGTTACTGGCTGAAGAATTTTCACAATAGCACGAAAGGATCACTACACACCCAGATGAATACCTACAGCATGGATGTATCCCCACCTGGATGACAAGTGAATGAATGCTATGTCTCAAGGACCCCTTGCAAGGTAAATTGGTATCAAATTTTCAAACTATAACCACTTGCATGGAAGCTTATAACTGGTGTCTTAGCAGAAAAGTTATATAATCATCTGGAAAGAAACAATCTACTTCCAGTAGAGCGGAAAGGATGCAGGAAGCAAAGTAGGGCAACAAATGACCACTTATTAGTTGATAAAATGATAATTAGAAATTGTAGATGCAGATTGATGAAATTGAAAGTAGCATGGTTGGATTACAAAAAAGCATATGACATGGTACTACAGAGATGGATAAGTAAAACAATGAGCATATTTGGAGTGGCAGAAAATATGGAGAAAATGGTTAATGAAAGTATGAAACATTGGAATATTGAATTGATTGGAAGAAAAAACAAGACTTGGTAAAGTGAACATCAGCCATGGTATATTTCAAAGTGATAGCTTATTTCTTTTAATATTTACATTGGTCATGATACTGCTCGGTTTGATATTACGAGCAGTTAAAATAGCTTGTGATTTGGGAAAAGGATATGGTCAGATAAATCATCTCATTTTATGGATGATATAAAGCTTTATGTGAAAAATAAGAAACAGCTTGAAAGTCTTGTACATGCTGTTTGCATTTTCTCAAATGATGCAGGTATGGAATTCAGGACTGAAAAGTGTGCTATGTTGATAATGGAACATGGAAGTTTTGAAGGAAGCCAGGAAAACCAGAAAAACTGTTGACTATGTATGGAGTCCATGATCTGAAAGCTGATATTAACCAGTTGTATTTGGAAAGAGACCAGAGTGGAAGAGGCTTAATTGTTGTGGAACAGTGTGTACAGATGGAAAGGAAAAGCTTACTAGAATATTTACAGAAAAGTACAAAGAAATTACTAAAGGCAATGAATAAAGAAGTGATCAAGTGTGGAATAGAAGAAATGGACAAGAAAGAAATTCAAAGATAGTATGTTAAACAGATTGAGAAACCTTTGTATGGTTAGTTTTGGAAAGTCACTGAGGATGTATGTGGAACAAAAACTAGGGCTTGACTGAATAAAGGGCAATTGAAAAAAGAAACAGAGAACCTTATTATAGCAGTTCAAGATCAAGTGATAAAAACAAACAACTTGAGAAAATATGAGTATGGGGAGGTGTCAGCAAAATGTAGAGTGTGTGGAATTTGGGATGAAACAATGGCACACATTGTTGCAGGATGTCCCCAACTTTCCTCAGGGATAATATAAAAAATGGGGGTATAACCAAGTTGTGAAAGTTGCTTGATTCGGAGAAATGCAAGATTTTATGGGATATTCCAATTCAAATGAATAACACAGAAAATAATAGACCAGATATAACAATAATAGACAAGGAAAAGCAAAGTTGCTTACTAATTAATCAATCATGTCCATTTGATTCCAGGATTGTGAAAAAAGAAGTCGAAAAATTTTAAAAAATACAATCCCTTAAAATTTGAAATTGCAAGAATTTGGAATATGAAAAATGTAAAGGGCAATAAATGATGTATTAGGAACTGTGAGCAATGATATAGACAAATGGTTGAAGGAGATTGGAATGGAATGTCCTATAGAGCTTCTACTGAAAGTTTGTCTCATAGGAATAGGAAAGATTATCAGGTTTTGAGCACTTGAAAGATTATTGAAAACTTATGGATATCTAAGGTTACACATAATAATCCGCTATCCACACAGATTCTACAAGGGATAAGATGAAACCTGAGTCAAGTTGAATAATAAAGAAAATGCCTCATTATATATGTTGCAAATCCTTCAGCTTCAAACAACGCAGCCAAGGAAGTAGAAAAGAGGAATGGTTAGATATCAAGACAGATATGCGAATACAGCACAAAATCTGCCCACCCGCTAGAATAACAGATATTCTTGGAAAGGTACTTTCTGTCAAAAGCCTTTTGTTAAGGCTTCATAGCTAACAAAAGAAGAAAAAAAAAAGCCCAACAAAAATAATATTTTATACTTAAAATATAACAATTGCTTTTAGCATAAGAACAAGCAGAGGGATTTAGTCAATACCATTAACTGTAGAACTTGATTGATACTCTATTTTATCAACCCCAAACGGATGAAGGGGAATGTTGACCTGAGTAAAACCTGAACTCAGAATGTAAAGAACCAGAACAAATACAAGACATCTTTTCCAATACTCCAACAATTCTGCCAGCTTGCTACCTTTAAAGATGATCATAATGATGGTGGTGGTGGTGGTGGTCTCAGTGGTGGAGATGATGATGATAATGACAAGGAAGGGGAGGTCTATGTTGATGTGAAATAAAACAGTTATTGAAATATTCAATGGAGAAACCAAAATCGCAGTAATAAGAATAAGAGCAACCACAACTTGAAAGAGAAAAGCAGAACTTGCTGGCTGAGCCAACACTAAGTTAGACCAACAATACAAAGAACTTATGGCTCATATTTTGTCTATATTGTGTCTACAATCCTTTCTAATTTTGGCACAAGACCAGCAATTTTGAAGGATGGGTGAATTTTATTACATCAAACCCAGTGCTCAACTGGTACTTATTTTATCGACTTCAAAAGTTGATGTTGGTAGCATTTGAACACAGAATGTAAAGAGCTGGAAAAATGCTGCTAAGCACTTTGTCTGGCGTGCTAATGGCTCTGTCAATTCACTGCCCTCATGTAGTGTCTATAATAAAGTTACTTAACACTTGTTAACAAAGTTCACATAGTTTTAATAAGTAATCAAAACATAAATATAATTCAATGGTTTCACAGTGTTGTGTAAAATTAATATGGATTTTGGTAGCTTGTAGCACTAATATAATGAACATTGGAAAAATTTAAGCAGTCCCTCCACTTAAAGTTTTCTATAGAAAATCTTGTGGATGCTTCAGCTAAGGATTATATCTATTTGTTTCTTGATGGTATGTGTTTGTGTATTTGTAAGAAAGATTTTGTTTGTAATCATTTTTCAATCATCAAATTTAATCTGTATTTTGAATTTTTTTTCTCGTTTGATTTCATGGAAGTCTAAAAACAGACATATGCACACCTCCATGCAAGTGCATAGTTAAATATCTTAAAAAGTTTTGAACATTAGACAAATATAGCAATGATTATAATGTTGGCAACTTGTATTTTGCATTGTAAATTCATAAAAAAATTTCTCATGGCAGCTGAAGTTACAAACGGTTTGACACAGGCTGCACCAACAAAAGAACTGCCAATATTGCAGCCAAATCTCCCATAAATTCCACCCTGCCATCTTGAAACATTTTATCTATGCATGAATGCCATCATAATATGACAGAGGCAATGCTGCTGTACAAAACAAATTCGAAATTCCCTATAAGAGGTGTTTTCCAAAATATTTATATAAATTCAAGAGGGCAATATCATTTACAAAACTTTCATATAAATGCATGACATTAAGTCAACAATAACAATGACACCAACAGCAGTAATAACATTTATACAGAATATAATATTTAAAACTCCTTCACAAATAAAAATAAAGAAACAAAAATACCACAATACAACTTGAAAAACACATGACGTTCACATAGCAATAATTCAGAAAATATTCTTACAACACAAGGATACATTTTATCCCCAATTATATTCAGATCAAGTTAGACAGACCCTGTCACCATAAAGGAGATCTCATAACATACATAAACATTCATGCATCCATTACATAGTTACTTCAAAGGACATAAGTAAATTAATAGGAAATTATACTACACTAAATTGTAAGCATTCAAAATAAAAAATCCAGCAACAAAAAGCACATTAATAAACATATATCCACCACCACAAATATCACCAACTGTCCCACAGAGTAACACACAACAATTACAACACTAGCACCTGCCCAAACAACATCATTAGAGGAGATTCTGATGTCCTCAACACATCCAGGTTTCCGAATAAAATGCATAACACAAGAGTTAACTACAATAACTTCCCACATACCACTTTCTGCTCCACACATCTAGCAACCACAACCACTTAGCAATTCTCCAACTCTCTTCTCATCACTTTCCAATTATCATCAGTTGCACATCAATGAAGAAAGCAAAACAATTTTACAAGCTTCAAAAGTGCCTGGTCAAATGGGTCCTGCCAATAAACAGAATTTAGATTTTTCAGCATTCAACAACACCGCAATCATATAGACTGTAGTGCATACTTATAACACAATTATTGCTGATGCATTCAAAAATCCCACAAAGCAACATCAAAAGCACGACCTTAATTACACACCAGAAAGCCAACCTCAAACACAACACACAACAGAAATAAAACCCTGTACCAAACAACTAAACATGGAAGTAACAATAACTTAATAAATAAACCATAAGAAAATAGCAAACCTGGCAAACACTTTCATCCAAGATAAACCACAATACTAACAGTAAAACATTATTATATAGAGTAATTAGCAGCAACAACAAGGGGAATGATCACGCCAAACTGTTTGTCACAATAGCAATCTCAAATAATGTACACACAGAGCAACATTAACCTATTCAAAAAACAAAAAAACAAAAAAAAAAAATTTACAAATTCAAGTCTCAGAGCCAGATAAGATCCCAAACCTACACTTAAAACTCCTAGAAGCAGCATAAAACACTGGTGAGTAAACTACCTGTCGAGTCTCTAAGCTTGTGTGGGGCGCAAGAACAACAATTCCAGAATTTGAAGTTTCCTAAATAGAGTACAACAGGGTTTCCCTCTCTTGGTCATTCTTTTCAAGTTATATCTAAGCAACTCTCTTATACCTTGTCAAATAAAGATATCCCATTCATATCCTTTCACTATTCTTCAGATTCAGTTGTCTCCCTTCTCACTGTCACCATCAGAGAACATCAACTCCATCAACAAAACTTCTACAATGTTTACAACATACATGCAAGATATAATGTAGAAAAAACATGTTGCACAAACATACCTAGAGCACTCACACACTCACAGAGTTACTTAAACCCTCATATATACCATATTTGGCCAACTGATAGAGACAACAATAATGGTGTACAAATTATACATTAGATCCACCATGAACCATGCTAGTCTTGTCAAAACGTATCTCTTCACAATAAACTAACAAAGAACACAAACCAACACACTAAGCATCACCGCAAAGGCCATATCTATTGATAACAACAAAACAGAACAAAAATACGAAGAATGAAAGACAACCTGGACCTGTGAGGACCACAGTTTGTTAATGCAAGCCAGCTTCAACCTTCAAAGTTCATGTCACAACATGAAAGATCACCCCTAAATAACCTGACACATATACAACATACACACACACATAACAGATACATATAATAGCTCACAACACGACAGCAACATGATAGAAATATACTAAATCTCTTACACAACCATGACAAACATAAAAGCACTACACTGTGATGTACATCAAGATAATAAATGTAGAGGAACTGTCATATTCTTTCTGTCTGCTGTTGCCACTATTAGAGTCTCCAAGGTGAACAGAAATAGACTGCACAATGGAGAGAGTGCAATTGGTTCAGATTATCATGTTACATCCCAAATGAATCATCACTGCATGTTGAAGTGTGCAATATTGTCTTCACCTAAGGCAGAATCGTTAGCATGCTGGGCAAAATGCTTAGCAGCATTTCATCCATCTTCATGTTCTGAGTTTAATTTCTGTTGAGACTGACTTTGCCTTTTGTCCTTTTGGGGTTGATAAAATAAGTGCCAGTTAAACAGTGGGGTCAATTTAATTAACTTAGCCCCTCCCCCAAACCTGCTGGTCTTGTGCCAAAATTTGAAATCAATATTGTCCTCATCTGTTTCCAAGTAAGCCAACCCCCACCATGACCAAACATAATTTTTATGGAAGACTGGAAACAAGCAACCTGACTTGCATGACAATAATGCTCATTTACAACCCTCATGTGATGTTTAGACAAGGGTACACACACACTCACACATACATACATATATATATATAACAATCTTAAAGCAGGTACATTGTTTAAAGTTAAACTGTAGTATTTGTCTCAAGATAGCATCTCTTATAAGTGCATGTATAGTGCTAAAAAACACAGAAATATATCAGTAGCAGACAAAAATCCTCCAGTAGCAGTGGTGGGATTGGTAAATACATATTTCTGCCTTTTGGGACTTTGTCAGTAGCAATCATCCACTAGCAAGTGCATTCTAAGACAAAAATCAGCCATTACTGATATAGTAAAATAGCAAATTTAATCCAGCGTGCCAGTTAATTGTGACATAAGTGACTTTTTAGTGGTTGATTTTGTCTTAGTGTGCAGTTGTCAGTGAATACTTGTGACTAATGAAGCTCGAAGAGGTAGACATATGTATTTAACGATACCACCACCACTGCTGAACGATTTTCATCTGCTATTGATATATTTCTGTGCTTTTTAATGCTATACATTTATAAGAGACGAATATTGCAGTTTAGCTTTCAATGATGTGCTTTTAGTATGATATGTAGAGTGCTAATTTGAATTAATACTGCTTCTGTCACTCATAATAAATGCATGTATGCTTACATAGACATACAAACATACATGCATAAATACACACACGCATACATACACACCCACATATATATATGTATATACATGACAAGCTTCTTTCAGTTTCTGCCTACCAAATCCATTCACAAGGGCTTTTGTTGGCTATGGTAAAAGACACTTGAACGAGGTGCCAAAAATGCTTGTATTTGCACACACACACACACACACACACAAAAGAGGCAAAAGAAAACACCACTAACTGCTTTGGCATGGTTCCTGCAGTTAGATGTCTTTACTAAAGCCGACCACTTTGCAGTGTGTACTGGGTGCTTTTTACAGTGGCAGTGGCACTAATGAGGCCACAAGTAGCTCACAAGTCAAGACCTTTCAAGTAAGTGGGGTGAAGTATTGAGGGAGGTGGCTTTATGCCAGGTGATGAGAGGTTAAAGTTTGATTGGAGGACAGGTGTCTTGCTGTAGAGAAGATATATGGTCATCCCAGAATATATATGATATATATATATATATATATATATATATAAATACTAGCTTTTACACTAGTAAATCGCTTTTAAGCAACTGACCCTTAATGGGAAGATCTGACTTGTTTTGGAGAATTTGTTGCAATTGCTTCCCCCAGAGTCATATCCCAAGGATGATCATATTCGTCACTAAAAATCATGTAAAAAAAATTGCCGAAAACAATCTCAGTAATGAAAACATAGGAATCCAAAATTTCAGGATTGCAGGTCCAGATTCAGCTTGGAATGTTTTTAATTTACTCATTACTCATTAGATTATAAAAATTGTCATCACACAAAAAAATTTGTTGCAAAAAGTCAGGTAAAAAAAATCGCAGTAAACAACCATAGCAATGAAAACTTGGAATTCAAAATTTCAGGATTGTGGGCCCAGATTTGGCCTGGAATGTTTTTAATTTACTCACAGAGTCAGCCTGATTTCTCTAGGAGTAAAGCTGAAAAATGTGACACACTGCCATTCACATTTATTATATTATATTAAGGCATTGTGCTGACAGAATCGTTAGCATGCTGGGCGAAATGCTTAGCGGTATTTCGTTTGCTGTTAGGTTTTGAGTTGAATTCCGCCAAGGTTGACTTTGCCTTTCATCCTTTTGGGGTTGATAAAATTAGTACCAGTTATGTACTGGTGTCGATGTAATTGACTTAACCCCTTCCCCCAAAATTTGAGGCCTGGTGCTTCCAGTAGAAAGGATTTATTAAAGTTAAAAAAGTATGACACACTGACATTCACACTTATTATATTAGATATGTTTAATTTTGGGGAAACTTTATTTCAGTTAAAGTGTCTTTTATATATATGTGTGTGTGTGTATGTATA
>NC_068994.1:29091448-29096559 GCF_001194135.2 Octopus bimaculoides
ATATATATATATATATATATATAAGCGATAAATTACAGGACCCCACCAATAACAATAAAAACATTCATTAAAAGTATTACTTAAAAGTATTTTTTTTGGAACATTGTTTAAACAGCAACACAATTTGATGATTTTGCATGTAGGAAATTTAAGGCGTCTAGGATAATATTACCACGAGAACCAAAAATGAAATAAAGGTATGAGCTTAAAGTAGCTGTTTTTGCATGTGTCACAAAGGTTTTTAAACAAAAGAACATAAAGATAAGCATTTCTTCAAACTTTCATTTCATATTTTGAAAAGCATTTAAACAGTGAATATCTTAAAGAAACACAGGCTTGGTTTACTATCTGATGATCAGAAACAAGTAACTCTGAGTACTGGAAATTGGAGCTTTTCAGTTATATATATATAAATCTATACTCAGTTATATATAAAGCTATACTCATTTATACAGCTGACCTCACCACCTGCTGCAGTACTGACATTGCACATTTGAAAATTTGCCACAAGTCAACAAATGCAGTCTATGTATTTAATTGACACTCAACCCTTTTGATAACAATCTATGTGAAATTATCTCTGTTTCTATGATATAAAAACCTATCTTAAAGAGGTAAATTTAAATCAAACCCTTCTAAATTAATTTTGTCATGTTCCAAAACCCAAATTGTTAACGACTAAGTTAGTTAATTTCTTGAATGCATAAAATTCTTGTTTATTTTCAGATTGATAGATAATGTCATCTATTTATCATACTTAGTGTAAATACATAGTTGAAATGCACATTCACTGTGATATTTGTCCAGAAATAAAATCTCTTATGAACATAAAAGCACAAAAGTCATAAGAGGAAAATGGAAAATCATTCTGGCTAGTAAGAATGCTTGATGCATTTCACTCTTGTTGGGCCATGCCAATGGCATATACTCATAGCTAACTACATGCTTTGATGAGATTTCTCACCTCTGGTACATAGGAAATAGTGAAAAACATTTGCTGGTATTGTGAATAGCTGCCCAGCTGAATAAAAATCCTCTATATGTATTAGAAGCAGAGTTAAATTAAAATGCAGTTGGTGTTCTTGCTAGCTGCTACTGGGATGATATTTTATCTCTGATATATACTGTGTTTTTAAACATGTTATTTCTGGATGAATACCACAGTAAATTTCCTTTCAACAATGTATTAATATCAAATATGATATGTAGATGGCCATTTTAATTTAATACTACTTCTAATGCATATAACAGATTGATAATGTATTTTATTAGAAATATGGTCATGTAAAAGTTCAATTCTCTCCAATCATATCGTATAATTTAATAACAAAAAAGGAAACATTGGACAGTGAAGTTGAAGCTATACAAACAGATGGGATGGTCATAGTTAGAATGTCTTTAATCAGAATGCTGCTCAATCAAGACTGAATTAGGTGAGTGAGGATTCTACATAACAATCTCACCATTAACCACAGGACATTACTGCCAAGAGCCCCAGAACTCATAAAGCTGGTTACCTAGTTTCCATGGCAAATAAGCAACCAAGATCACAGCATTTCCGTGAATGGGATGCTAGTCCATCACAGGGTTACTTATTTACAGCTGAATGGACTGGAACAACATGAAATGAAGGGTTTTAATTAGGAACATAATTCACTAACTGGTCTAAGAATCAAAACTGTGATCTTGCAATTGTGACTGCCACACAGTAACCACTGGACTGCATGCTACCACAAACATCAATTTACTTGCAATAAATTCTTCTAACACATGAACAACACACAACTAAAATCAATAGAACTCCCCAACCTCCAGTCAAACTGTATCAACGGTTGGGCTTTGTTTTTTTCAGAACTAAGAATTATTTCAAACTCCTGAAGAATTGCTGAGCCTACAAGATAAAACTAGGCTCTAAAACAAAACAGATCTATATCAGAGGTATGCCTACTATGATCAGCCTGTTCGATAATGTATCTTATCAGATGACAGAGTTTGATTTGAAAGTTTTGGCTGCTATTTCTACTAAGTTGAGCGACCATATAGGGGTTTCCTCATTGGCTTGTTAATTATTTTTGTGGAAGAGTGCAGTGAAAGGCAGCACTGTTAGAGGACTGGACAAAATGATTTGTATACTTAGCTACATTATTGCCATCATCATCAGTTTAGTGTCCATTTTTTCATGCTTGTATGGGTTGGGTAGTATTTACTGTCATCAATTTTGTCCAGTATGGTAACAATTCTACCAGCTCACCACATTGCCATGATCATATTCAGCAGACTTACTGGAAGGTTGGACAAAATGACGTGATATTTTAGTTATGATCCTTTACAATCTCGAAACAAATCCCACTGAAGTTGACTTTGCCTTTCATTCTTCCAATGGTTAATAAAATAGAGTACCAGTCAAATAACTTCCAAGTCAACAAAAGCCAAGTACAGGGGTTTATCTTTGGCTAGGTATTTCTCCTTCAGTTGTCGAACCAGGAATATAGCAACAGTGGTGCTTTTTCCTGGCAAAAAACCAAACTGCATCTCATCTAAGCGAACTCTCTCCCTAATTAGTTGGGCTATGACCCTCTCTGTGACCTTCACCACCTGATCCAGCAGTTTGATACTCCTGTAGTTATTTTTCTATCTAAAGCATCACCTTTACCTTTATAGCAGTTGACTATGGTACTGCAACACCAGTCATTGGGTATGACTCCTTCGTGTATCACCTGGTTTACAATATGGGTGACTAGACCATAACCCACACCACCACCCCTGTCTTCCTGGGGCTATAAACGTCAGTAGCATTGTCCGGTATAGGACGCCACACTTGGTTGGCAATTGTATGTTACAATTCCGTATTGTTATTGTTTATATCTTGTTCAGAGATTTAATATAGCTTATTTCTCCTTTCTCGAGATCAGTGATAGCTTGTCACTGGAAAAAGCATATAGTATTTTGTGAGGAGTGAGCCTAATAAAGAATAATACTGGCATTTTATCTTTATCTTTGATTTTGATTTTATTTTACATTCGCCCTCATTCATTCTTTCCCGCATTTATTCCCTTCCTTTCTTTTCTCTCTTTCACCCCTCTTCTATTCACTTATTCAGAACCCATATCTGTCTATCATGATGTCTGTCTTTCTCACTCTATATACCCATGTAGACCTTTTTCATACTAGCTAACCACTTGATTTATTCCTTCAACATGAAAGCAACATTCAAAATACTGCCTGGATTCACCTGGGATTATACTTAAGGACCTATACCTTCACAGAAGTACGGACCAACCGCTATACCCACTGGAAGAAGATGAGTTGTGAACTTTATTCTCCTGTCTGTGTTCTTCTATCTACTGTTTTACCCTTTATTCTTCTATCTACTATTTTATTCCTTTACTCCTTTATAAAATGTGAATTCCCTGTCTAGAACTTTCTTACGCACTCACCTTGTCTCTGATGATGGAATACCCAGTGTATGGAGATGCTAACCTAACACTTGGGATATCCTAGAAACAGCTGTAAGATATCCAATAATTAATTAATTAACTAATTATTAATTACCTCAAATTCACTTTACTCAAATTAAATATTCTAAATGACTTGAGATACTTGTCCTGCCTTGGTTTTTGTTGTCCTTTTCCTGCTAACTTGGAAGCCTACTATGGATCCCTAGTTTATTTGATCAAGTGTGTTGTACAGGATTGGAACAATCAGTTGAATTATTATGTCCCATATGTCTATGAGTTTTTGTTGGTAGTTCATTGATATGACCAATTTTGGCCTGTATTCCTGATCCAAGTGAGTTCTGAAATGGTAATGTTGTGGTGGTATATGATGTGCATCACAGTTATAGGGATTACCAGTGTTGCTTATGCCTGCTTCTTGTATATATTGGATTTTTTCACGGTACCCAGCCCTAGCTAGAGCATCATTATAAGATGCACGAGATTCAAAAATTTTATTGTTAGCAGATAATCTAGAGATTCTTGTAGAAATATTCTTAACATTCCCCGTACAATCGAGGGTGGATGGTTGGATGCTACGTTAATGTACTTAATATGCCCATTCGGCTTATGAAATGATTCAAATGATCCAGTATCAAGACAGAAGGTAGCATCAAGAAAATTCACTCTACGATAATCTTTACCTATAGAAATGTTTAGTCCTAAATTTTTGGAAAGTCTAAAGAAATTTTTCCTATGCCTTTCTAACTGTACTTTGCTATTTCTGTCTAGAAAAAATAAGGCATCATCCCTATATAGAACCCCTGTTACTTCTGGAAAGGAAGAGTGGATTAATGAAAGGATATATATTCCGACTAGGTCACTGGCCTGAGCAGAATCATGTGAGCCCATTGCTAAATCAAATACATTTTCCTTATCTATTCTACTCCATAATCTACCATCAAAATCTACTAGAGTGGCTTGTGCAGCAAGTATATCCATTTCATGTCGGGACAAATCAGAATTTTTCATGCCAAAAATCAGGGCTTGATTAAGAACGATCAGGTTGATAGTGGCATAGTAGCTCTCTTTATCTAGTTGTAAGAATTTACTAATTTCTAGAAGCTTGAACCATCCAACCACCTCTTGCGTATCAGACCAAAGGGCTAATCTAATTTTAGACTTAAGGACGGGTATTACTCTGTCAATAATTTTTTTTACTAATAATGCCTAAATTGGATTTAGAAGGGCAAATCAATCTGAGGGGAAGCAAAATCCAGGGTTTTCGGGGAACATAGGGTTCAGTTCTATCATCTATGGCTAGATCTCTGACGATTTGTAGGCCTGTATTGTTAATTCTTTTTAATACGTCATTACTAGCATGTCTATATTTGTTGTGTAATTCCTTCCTAATCATAGACTTATATAGTTCAATATCAACAATGTAAATGTTACTTGTTTTGTCCGCTGGTATAAGTATCCCCAGAGCTTTCTTGAAGTTGACAAGTAATTTTCTGATTTTCTGTTGATGTATAATAAACCTTCTAGGGTACTTCCTGAACTTCACGTTCTTAACTATACTATATAATTCTTCTTCAAATCTGGTTAGGTGTTTGTTGGTCGGTGAGTTCCTTCTAGATTTGAATACTTTTCTTAGTAGGTCACCATGTTCAGGTT
>NC_068994.1:29096653-29100703 GCF_001194135.2 Octopus bimaculoides
CTACTGGGTATAGGTATGTCCTTTAGTGAAACATCCAGTGTTATTTTATCCATCATCTTGGTACGCTACTGTATAGCACCTTCCTCCTGGAAATCGGAAATTGGTTGTGGTTAATGAATAAAATGAATGGTTAACACCTGGTAGCTTACTGGTAAAGCATGGTCACTTTCAGAGTGATCGTTAGGTATATAACAAATAAAAGACAGAAGATGGAATATACAAGAATTTATTATTAATCACGACAATTGTTTTGACACATCTAGCATCGATTCCTCTTGGGTGGGACACTCAACAACTAGTTAAGGTGCATCCGGTGGTGCAGATGTATCTTGTCGGGTGATAAACAAATAAATACAACTCATTAAAATGACTGTTTCACAATGCAACTTTCTGCTTTGTAGAAAGAAAACCAGCCAGATGGAGGAAATATCTTCATTTATATAGATCAAAAATAAAATCACAGATGGAAAAAAGAGAAATGTACATGCAATCCAGTGAGAAAAGTATTAAAAATAACCGTTAACAGATATGGATGTATAAACACCCTTGGGCAAGCTGCATGGCGCGAGTACACTCGCTCATACAAGCATCTGCAAAAATGTGAGCATACGCACACGTGAGGTTTGGTGCACTCATGATCACAAAGCGAGTTAGTTATTTACTTGGTGTTTATAAGAATGGGGAGGTTAAAAGTAAAATAGGGATAAATATGTATGCCATATTTTTATACTGTTATATCTCTTTCTATCATTACATACTTTAAGACTTTTCATAATTGTTAAAATTTTTTTTATACACTTATATTTTTAAATAAGCTTATCTGTTATAAATCTGTTTATCTTATTTCCTTTGCCTTTAATCCCTTGATTTCTATCACTAGATAATGTGTACCTCCTTCCCTGATATATTCTGAATGTAAGTTAGGCTCATTGTTTGAATGGTTTTATCATGACTACTTGTATGTTCTGCTAGGATGAATTATTATGGCATTTTTTCATATATAAGTAATCTTCCTTTTTAGTGCTTAAATTGATCTATTTATCTTTATTATCTTACCTGGTCCTACGCTAGTGGCATGTAAAAGCACCTATTACACTCTTAGAGTGGTTGGCATTAGAAAGGGCATCTGGCCGTTGAAACCATACCAAATCAGACTGGAGTCTGGTGCAGCCTTTCAGCTTGCCAGCCCCGGTCAAACTGTCCAACCCATGCTAGCATGGACAAAGAATGTTAAATGATGATGATGATTATGATATACGTATAAACAGAAGTACAGACGGATTAATATTCCAGTTATATGACCACAGGTACCCGACTGAATATACCATGAGTCTCAAGGCTGTACCTAAGAACAAACACTGCACCAATTGTACTGCACTTAAAAGACTCCAGATCCACACTAATTGCAGGTTCCGAGTAAGATGAATAATAAACAAATAACAACAGATGGATATTGGTTCATTCACTACAGCTGTTTCAAATGAGTTTTTCTTTTTAATTGATGAATAGAGTTATTACATCATGCAAAAAAAAGACCATTTTCATCAGATGAATATACTCTTACTCTTTTACTTGTTTCAGTCATTTGACTGCAGCCATGCTGGACCACGACCTTTATAGTCAAGCAAATCGAACCCAGAGCTTATTGTTTGTAAGCCTAGTACTTATTCTATAGGACTCTTTTTGCCGAACCACTAAGTTACGGGGATGCAAACACACCAGCATCGGTTGTCAAGCGATGCTGGGGAGATAAACGGACACACAAACATATACACATACATACATATATATATATATATATATATATATATATATATATATATATATATATATATATATATATATATATATACACACATTGTTTTCATAATCGGTCATAATGTCTTACGTTTAAGATGATTCCCATGCTTTCCCTGATGAGAAGGTTACAATTTTAATATCAAAGATCCCTATGGATCACACAGGCTGTAATCCTTTGAAACATATGTAGAAATAAAGTATGCAATTATAACATGCGTTTTCTCCAATCCTTAAATTCTTATATATACACATACATATACAATGGGCTTCTCCCAGTTTCCGTCTACCAAATCCACTCACAAGGCTTTGGTCAGCCCGAGGCTATAGTAGAAGACACTTGCCCAAGGTGCCACACAGTGGCACTGAACCTGGGACCATGTGGTTGGTAAGCAAGCTACTTACCACATAGCCACTCCTGCGCCTATACGTGAATTAAACATTTAAAAAAAAAGATATTCCAAGAATCCACATTATGTGCCATTTGGCACATAATTTCCTGGTTAGCTTTAGTCAAAGAATGATTCGCTTACCCTAGTTAGTAGCTTATACAGGAAAATCATCAAGGTGACAGGAATAGGGAGAGAGGTGAGGATCAGTTGTGCTGGGAGGAAGAATACAGAATAGGGGAGGAAAATCAGATATTCTGCTCTAACTTCAAAAGATAAGGTTATTTTATTTTATCTTTAAATAACTGGCCAACAAAGCTCAAGTAAAAAAAAAAACAACATTAAAAGAGGTGAAAGACTTTTTATATAGTGGGAGGAGGAATATAGTATAGGGGATGAGAATTTGATATCTTGTTCCAACTTCTAAGATAAGGTTAATTTTATTTTCATTCTTTAAATAGCAGGACAACAGAGTTCCAGCCAAAAATGAACATTAACAGATAATATAAATTACCAGAGAGAATTCATCAAATAAAACACTTATACCTTCATATGTGTACAAAGTTACAATGGGACATCTAATACTAAAAAGTGAAAATAAAAATAAAATGAAAATGAAAAACTCCTTACACACATTGAGATAAAGAAACATACATAAAGCATAAAAGTGTACACCAACCCACATCTATTTATACACATGTACCTACACTTATATTTATATACATACATACGCCCAACTAACCATATAAAACCTATCAAGCCGAGCAAAATCGCAGTCATGGCAGATACCAGTGTCATGCAAATTGGCACCTGTGCCACTGGCACATAAACACACCCCGGTGTCATGCAAATGGACCTTTGCCAGTGGCTTGTAAAAGCACCTATTACACTCTCGGAGTGGTTGGCATTAAGAAGGGCATCCAGCCGTAGAAAACCATGCCAAATCAGACTGGAGTCTGGTACAGCCTTCCAGCATGCCAGCCCAGTCAAACCGTCCAACTCATGCCAACATGGACAACGGACGTTAAATGATGATGATGATGATGATGATATATATTGGTCTATAACCTCTCCTCAAAGAGGAGGAAGAAAAGACCACATGGCTAGTTATTGAACACACAAAGGAGAAGGGTTAAGCACAAGGGATTGTCTCCCTTAGATTGCTGTCTGGAATCCACCTGGTCAGCTAGAGGGTCCCAGGATTTCAGCAGGAATCCCCTGAAGTGTAAGCAGGTTCCAAAGACTTCCACCCTGGGATTTAAGATGTTCCCCAGGTTGAAGGAGTTCTTTAATATTCTTATAATATACTTATTTTTAAACGGTACCTACATCTTTAAAAACTGTACCTACACTTTTAAACTACTACGCAATTATATTAATTTATAACCAGAGAATCATGAAGTGGCACATAATGTGGATTCTTGGAATGTTTTTTCTAAATGTCTAATTTGTGTAGATTAATTTGATGGAAACATTTTTTTTTCTCATGATGTAATAACTATATTCATCAATAAAAAACTCGTTTGAAACAGCTGTAGTGAATGAACTAATATCATCATAAAGCAAATACCACCATGAGCTATAACCTAACTACAGTGGAAAAGGGCTAGCCACTGGATTTGGTTAAAAAGAGACAATGAGTGATGGCTAGAAGAATATTGAGCTATATCTGATAACCAGTTGATCTAGCAAGTAGGGCTTTATGTCAGTGAGGTGGGGGCCAGTGGTTGAGAGGTAAGCCCCGAAACAGCGCACATTCTTTCCGATGCCTCCATACACTAGCTGGCTTCTGGTATGTGAAGCTTTTGACTGGTAGCACTTGCATGTGCAAGTTGTTTGAAAAACATATATATATATATATATA
>NC_068994.1:29101480-29102108 GCF_001194135.2 Octopus bimaculoides
ATATATATATATATATAAGTCAGTAAATAGTGGGGTTGTGTTAACCGCACGTGGAGAAATAATAAGAAAATGAAAAAAGGCCAGAATGCTAAACTGGAAGCATATTTTAATAAAGATTTCTTCTAACCGGTTTTCATTGCGAAAAGCAAATTATCAAGAAGAAGGAGAATGAAAATGTATACGCATATAGGGTAAAAGGGTAAAGACCCCTTTTGGTTATGAAGGGAGGGCTTTACTGAGTGAACTGGAGCAATATGAAATAAAGTGTCTCACTCAAGAACACAACACATGGCCCAGTCCAAGAATTGGACTCACTACCTCATGATTGTGAACCCAACGCTCTAACCACTGAACCATGCACCTTCACTTAGCAGTAAAAGTGAGTTACGCCATCACTGGCATCAAGCTGTGTTAGCTTTTCTTCTCCCTTAGATAATATTGGTGGCATGGAGAGTGGAGGAGGCTGGTATGCATGGGTGACTGCTGGTCTTCCATAAACAACCTTGCCTGGACTTGTGACTCAGAGGGTAATTTTCTAGGTACAATCCTATGCTCATTCATGACTGAAGGGAGTCTTTACCCATATATATACTTTTACTTTTATTCGTTTCAGTCATTTTATATATAT
>NC_068994.1:29102118-29102680 GCF_001194135.2 Octopus bimaculoides
GTGGTTGGTTAGCAAGCTACTTACCACACAGCCACTCCTGTGCCTATATACACACACACATATATAGTATAACAAAATAACAAATTGGAAATTTATACAATAACTCTACAAATAATATTTTCATAAATCTCGATTTTAATATTTTGCAGTAACACACAGCAGCAAGTGAGACTGCACATTTTATTGTAAGAATGGAATAAAGCAGATTTGCTTCAAGAGAAAACAACTGGGATTTACTGTAAATATGTAAATTACACACACACACACACATATATATATATATATATGTATATATATAGTTAAATGAATAGAACAATTATTTATTATTAACAAATTGGTCACCTTCACTTCATACATCTGATTCAATACCCAATAATTTAATTACAAATTTGTACATTAAATTTGTAATTAAATTATTGAGTATTAATTGAAACGGCTGTAAAAAGTGAAGACGACCAATTTGTTAATAATAAATAACTGTTAACTTCTTAATCTCCATTTTCTTTTCTTCTTTTAATTGGATATAAACTATATGCTTTATACCTATTGTTTTAAGGGAATT
>NC_068994.1:29104341-29122946 GCF_001194135.2 Octopus bimaculoides
GTTCCGCGAATCGGTCGGCCAGGCGGCGCCCCGTTTGTCCGATGTACAGGGATTGGCAGAGAGAGCAGGAGAGGCAATATATGATGTTGGTAGACGTGCAGGTGAAGGAGTCGGTGATGCGATAGGGTCGGTGATGGGTGCTGGTGAGGAGGGTGGTGTTGGAGAGGTAAGGGCAAGTGCAGCAGCGTGGGCGGGAGCAGGGGAACGAGCCAGGTTGGGAGGTTGGGTTGGGGAAGAAGCTGTGGACTATATATATATATATAGAGAGAGAGAGAGATGATAAGCTTCTTTCAGTTTGTGTCAACCAAATCCACTCACAAAGCTTTGTATAACCTAGAACTATAGTAGAAGACACTTGCTCAAAGTGCTGTGCAGACCACATGCTTGGCAACAAGCTTTGTAACCACAAAGCCACAGCTGCACCTATAGCCATGTCTGCAGAACGTATTGTAGAAATGGTAAAATTCTGGACAAAATGTTGTATAGCATTTATCTCTGTTTCTGTTGGCCACCATCATGAACACCAGAATCTGGAAGTGTATGGAAATAGACCAGACAGCAGAGAGAATACCGTCACACTGTAACTCTCATGATTCATATTTGTAACACAAGTCTCAGATAGATAGAGGCATGGTATAACTGGAAGAAAATAGATTGTAGGTCATACTTGGTTTTTGGCCAATTACTTTGCATGCCATAGTTTGGGGTTCCATAATATAATCAACTTGGAAAGAGGTGTCTGTTATGTTGGCCTCAGACACACTACACACAGACAAAATCTTCAATTATTCTTCTACAACTCCTTTCTTCTATACATGATAACAATGAAAGTTCTGGTAGTCTTTAGTACTAAGGATTACCAGAACTTTCAGTCTGGTGGTGCTCTACTATGCTTGTGACCCTTCCATCATCAAAACAACAGCAAATAATTCTAATTTTGGCACAAGGTTAGTTATTTTAGGGGGAAGGGTTTAGTTGATTATATTGATCCCAGTGCTTGACTGGTACTTATTTTACCAACCCTGAAAGGGTAAAAGACAAAGCTGACCTTGATGGAATTTGAAGTTAGAATGTAAAGCTGGAAGAAATGCCACTAAATGTTTTGTCTGGCATGCTAACGATTCTGCCAGCTCACCACCTTAAACAACAGCAGATTATAATGATTTATTACATTGGCTCAAGGTGGGGGGAGAAAGAGGTAGTTAAATTGGTTTGTCCTCTGTTTATAGCTGGTACTTATTTTATTGATCCAAGAAAGTTCACTCTGGAGAAATCTAAACTGAAATTGTAGAGGGATAAAACTAAAAACTGTAAAGTCTTTGGTTTCCTGTTTCACCATTTCTATCTCACCACACAATCTTATAGGAGCCTCGACATGGTCACTTACAAGCCAGAAATAATAACCAAATCTATTTCAAATTATATCTTATTATCTTTTAAGAAAACACATTGGGGCATTCCAAGATATACTATGTATATGAAAAAAAAATAAACAAGATGTTGATGGCTGCTATGTCTTCTATCATAGGACAGCCTAATCCTGTCTCACCTGTGGTTGATCAACAAAAACATGCAATCTCTGCTGAATAGTTGAGACATTTAGTAACGGAGGAAGAAACTACCTCTCGCTCCTTCACTAAATGTTTAACTACAGGTCAGTCATGATCTAGCAAACTGTATTAAGAAAATCAAAGGTGTAGCAGTCATGGCCATTCTCTCTATTTTCTTAATACACAATGTTTCTAGGATCACATTATCCAGTGTCTTTTTTAAAGAAAATAGTGTGACTTTAGGGACATTTTGTTGCTCTTTCTAGCAAGCTGAGTGACTGCCTAAAGGTTCTTTTATTGTCATGGAGTTATATAGTTGTTGTTTAGCGACACATCGGCCCTCGTTGAGTAGACCTATATAACAATGCTGTTCCAGCTGTGATCATCCTGTCTTTTTGTGAGGTTCAGTGTACCCAGGACCACATTGTCTAATTTATCTTGAATTTTGTGACAATTTGAGGGAGATGTGGCTTCTATTTCTAGCACTGCAAAGAGACTCATTGCATTGCTTCTTCAGTATCTCTGTTCATAGTTGTTTGTTGTTATGTAGATCCAGTTCAGCAATGATTGCCCAATTGTATGGCACACAAGTAGTCAGCTGATCAGAGAGGTACAATCCACAGATGGATCTCTCTAGTGATACCATGTCTCTAGCTAATGACCATATTGCACACTATAGCATGCATTAATGAATTGTAAAGGCTGCAATGTGGCAGCCAGGATATATTTAACTCTATTCACAGTCCACTCTATTTCTCTACTCTATAGATACTTGTAGTGGGCACAGATGAAGTGAGTAAAGATCTTCTTAGTAGGCAGATAGACAGTTGGGAAGTGATTAGTGAAATAAGTAAATAAATACACTAAGGGAGGGACAAATGAGTAGATTTGATATGCAAAAAGCAAATAAAATGACTGTGGTTAAGTCTCAGTTAACAGTAATCAAGTGGACATGATAAAAAACCACCCCAACCAGAACCATTTTATCTATTTTCTTATTACGACTCACATCTAAAAACTATGTTGGCCAACATTATTTTTTCCCACCTCCTAGAATTGTAGTCTCTGAGTTGCAGTTTTTAGTACAGAGATGGCAAATTTATATGAAAATCAGCAGTGACACACCAATATAACAACAAAAAAAAAATCTCCCAGTAAATATCATGCTTTAAAATGCTTATCTACAGGTGCAGGCAGAGGTGTGTGGTTAAGAAGCTTGCTTTGCAACCACATGGTTTTGAGTTTAGTCTCACAGTACAGCATCTTGGGCAAATGTCTTTTACTATAGCCTTGGGCAGACCAATGCTCTGAGAGTGAATTTGATAAACAGAAACTGCATAGAAGCCGGTCGTATATGTGTGTGTGTGTGTGTTTGTGCATCATTGTCTGTGCTCACCACTTGACAACCAGTGTTTGTTGACATCCCTGTGACTATGCAGTTCAACAAAACAGGCAGATGGAATAAGCACCAGTCCTAAAAATAAGTACTGGGACCGACCTGTTCAACTTAAAAACTCTTGGAGCAGTGCCCCAGCATGGTCACAGCCCAATGACTGAAATAAAGAATTTACTTGAAACATACTGTTATTGGAGGGTCACTTACACGTCTACATATGTCAGATAATAGGAGAGTTAATAAGAAATTTAGACCTGCTCAGCTAAGATTCGCAACCTTGCAGGTCAAGAGATTAAGAGAATCCCTTGTTTCAGTCATGTTTTTCATTTAACTCGAGGTCAGTTCTGATGGAGCCGACATGATAAAAATATTCCAGTTATGACCATCCATCTATTTTTAGGGTAAGTAGGACTACATTATCTAATGTGTCCTTATTTAAAACGACTGCAGTGTGTGATTTGAGGGAGATCTAGTTGCTATTTCTTACAAGTCGAGGGAACAAGTAGACGCTTTCTCGTGGCAGTGGTGTAGAGAAGGCAGTCAACTCTGTAATAGACATAATCTTTAAAAAATACAAAAAAATATACGAAAATTTTTCCTAATACACATTCTCTTCTACCGCTCTGTCTGTTTCTTGCTCTGCGACTCCCTCTTCATCCAATTAACACTATGCACGCATGTTGAAATTCTCTCTCCAGCCACCACTACAGTCGAAGTCGCCACCATCGTCATATCACTTTAGTGACATGGCACGGACACACAGACATCTAAATGCGCTCCAAACATCATCATCATCATTATCAACATCATTATCATCATCATCGTCATCTCAACCATCATCAGCACAAAATTCACCCATTCAATAGTTATGTAATCAGTCTTCGAGAAAGCCATGAATATCATGACTAAACCGAAAATCAGGTTTTTACTATTATTTATGAAATAGTAGAAACGTTGGGTTAACGGATTAACAGCTTAAGTACTTTCGTTCTGAGTTCAAATTTCACTGGGGTTGATTTGTCCAGTATCGACACTGATAATAGGTAACGTACCGAGTTCGATTCAAGCGACTGTATATCTCATCCCTTTAAATCCGAACCAACGGGGTGGGATGGAGTGGGCTGGATGCCATCATTCAATGTGTTAGAAATAGAAACCAAATTTCCTTCAAACCATACGCGACCATTTCAAAAAAGGGAAGAACACATTGGAAATCGTAGTTCTTGATACATAGACACGCATACATACATACATGTGTGTGTGTATTATATATATGCACGCATATATTATGTGTGTGTATACACGCACAAAACAAAGGCAGTGTGGCGAAGCCTGGATCGGTGATGACCCGGGTTTAATCAACAAGTACATGATGTTGTGTCAATTCGTGAAAAAAAATTATTCAAGAGTTATTTGTGTTATTTCTGTTGTCTTCTATTATAATTTCATTCGCATCGAGAATGGGTGTGTACGAATATAAATCGAACCATGAAGGACGAAAGGTAAAACTGACCTTGGTGGGATTTAGGGCCGTAACTAAATACCTCTAAGGTCAGTCTTGTTGGAGAAAATCTATGAACAAATATGTTCCGTCTATGACTATCATGTCTTTTCAAACAGAGTATGTATATCTGGGACTACATTATCCAGGGTGTTCTTCCTGGATAATTTAACAGTAAGTAGGATGTAATTTAAAGGTGATTTTTGCTATCTCTAACTGGTCGAGACCACGTAGAGGCTCGTTAATTTATGGTTGGGTCTTAGAAGTGGCGATGGCAGAAATAGTAGAACGTCCGACTTAGAGCTTTATAAATATTTAACTGAGTTCGAATCCGTGCCAGTCGATGTGGGGGTTTCCATCCCGCCCGAGTCAATCGATTTAATCTTACAAAAAAAAAATGTAAATGAATAAAAAATAAAGGATATTTATTATCTCGAAGATTAGCCTCTGGTGAGATAGTTTCAATTTCCACAGAAAGTTATCTCGATTAATTTATTCGTTTATGTTCTTAAGGAAACAAACACATGAAGTTCACAGTATACAACTTCCCGCTAGCCACTAAATAACAGAAAAGAGAATTAATCAAGTCCCGCTCTATTATCTACACGCCCCTACAAATAAACCAAAAGGGGCTTTCTACGAGGTCACTCAACTTGCTTAAAATAGCAGCCAAATCTCCTCCATAATCGCACCATACCTTGTTTAAAAAGGACACTCTGAATACTGTATAAAGTATACCTTGAAAAAAATGAGGTTGGTTACGGTGGGAACCGTTTTTGTATAGGCTTGCCTGACCAAGAGCTAAACAACACCACAGGTCAATGAGAGGACATCTACAGTTGTTCGACTTGCTTATCGCAACCAAATCTGCCTTAGATCACACCTAGAGCCGATACATTGCACAATGAAATCCTAAATATTCTTAAACAGATGGGATGGTCACAGATGGAATGCTTTGAACATAGGTCTACTCGATCAGGGTTGACCTGGGGGTCACACAACTGCTCCTAAGTAACGTCACTCGTTTTGGAAATGTATGAACATCACAACACCTCCATATTTCCTTCGCTAATAAAATTGTCTTGTTATCTCAATAATTAATTACTGCAGAAAGACCACCCCCACCCCATACTAACTATTAACCACTATATTTCTACATCTTTGCCTGCTTCACGAAATGAATGAATATCACATCACCTACAAACTTACCCTACGAATCAAACCTTAACTTTGTTTTCTGAAAGCAATTTTGTTTTTCAATTAAAAAGTTACAATTTTTGTCATTTTTATTTTGCCGGCCATTTTTGAAGCAGAATTTAATTGATAAAAAAAAAAATCAATGCTTATCTTGGTACGTTGTCAGAATAACCACGTATTTATATTAAACGCAAACAGTATCATTGCCTTTTCTATTCTTTCCTGTTTGTGATAAAAACAAATGTGGAAATAATCATGTTTAATTCGCGACCCGGTATCATCAATTCTTGGCTGAGGCCATTTTATTTCATTCACATCAATAATGTACCTGGGAAAGGCATGAACAGTAAAACATCTCCGTCTTCCTCCTTTACATTTGAAATTGTGACAATGTGATTAATTTCCCCTTATTCTTGTATCCCAAATATGAGCGTGAGTGTATATGAACGTATGTATATAATTATAAAATTATGTAGAAATGTGTGTGGAAGGGACAAGAGGGGAATTGAGCTGTAAGGATTGTAGTAGTGTTTGCGGTTAATGTTATTAATCAACTTCTATATATAGCTTGGAAGAAATGTTGAATATTAATTCAAAAAAGAAGTACGAGGAGAAAAAAAAAGACAAGGTTTAAAAAACAAAAACAATAAATATTAACAATAATTTGAAGAAAACAAACTGTTTCTTCGAAGTGTCACAGCTCACACTTCCCTTTCCATCTCACCCTTCCTTATTCTACAACGCAACTCACTCGTGCCTGCATTCACTAGATGCACGGTAATTGGGCACCTGTCACATCATGCACACCCTCCATTCCGCCACCCCGAGTATATGCTGCGTTTTAATGTGTGTGGCTGTATATTTATATACATACATGTGTGTGTGTGTGTGTGCGTGTGTATACAGTCTGGCAACGAAGGGACGAGGTAGGATGAATGAAGTTAAACAAAAGAAGGAGCGGATACTGACAGAGAATGGTAAATAGGTAAATAACTCGGTAAGCAGGTAGTTTCGCAGATAAACAGACAAGCGGATAGCTAGCAAGCTAGCTAGAATACGGGCGAAGGTAGGTAGAGTTGTATAGACAAATAGCTGGATAGATAGTAGCTATCTTGCTAAATAGGAGGCATAGGTAAAACGAGAGAGAGAGAGAGAGTAATGAAAGATAAAATGTCAAAGAAACAAAAGAGTGGAGAAAGAGGACGAAGCCATAGTCTGACATTGAAATTGCTAGCTAGGTAGATAAAGAGAGAAAGTGGTGGAAAGAGAATTACACGAAATGAAAGATTCGGAGAACAGGATGAAGACAATGAAACTGAGAAATGTATAAATGAAAAAATGAATGCTGATATACATTAAAAATATAAAGGGAACTAGAGAAAATTAAAGAAATAAAGAGAGAGGCAAAGGGAGAGATACAAAGAACTTCTTTCAGACCTACATAACAGCTTTCCAATGCTGACACAAACGAACACAAACATGTACATCTCTCTCTCTCTCTATATATATATATATATATATGTGCGTGTGTATACACGTGTGTGTATGTGTGGTAGATACAGACATATGTAAAATTGATATATACATATATAAATTCCACAATGGAATGTACACAATCGTCTTATACAATAGCAATAATTTTATCTCCTACCCTTAATAAAGGACCAGACCCCTCATTGTCCGCAATTACTACAAAATATGGGGATCAGTTCAACTTAGCTTACCATTACAATTGGTACCCCCACTTCTAGACCGGCTGCTATATAAACATATCTTAAAGACATTCTAATATATAAATGTATCTAAATAATCTTATAAATGTTTAAAAGACACATACATACATGCTATTTCTATACTTAATGTATACACTTACTGGATATAGAAACAGAGCTGGTTTAGGAAAATGAAGTTTTTTAAAGAAAATTGCATTGAAAAAAAAAACAAAACAATCCCGACCAGGACGACTTAATCTTTGCTAAGGAAAATGATGATAATCCTTAAAATCGAAAAAAGAATGTCATTGATGTGATCAGTGGTAATGATGATGACTATGATGGTGTTAAGAGAGGTTAAAGAAGGGGCAAATAAAGTGAGGGAGAGAGAGAAAGGAAGAAATGGCAATGAAAACGATGTTACCCTATCGTAAATGTAAGAGAAAAAGAGTGATAGAAGATGAATGAGTAAGAAACGGAGGGAAACAAGAAAGAAAAGAGAGAGAGAGAGAGAGAGAGAGATACGGGAAGAAGGACAAAAAAAGAGAAAAGGAAAGAGTATGAAATTATAAGTGGGAGAATGAGATTAAAAATGAAGATGAGAGAGAAATAAAGAAGGAGGATTAATCTAGAGCGGGGGGGGGGAGAAAGGAAAAGAATGCAGATGAATTTGAATGGAGCAGAAGAGACGAAGGTGGGGAGTGATGAATGACAGTGAGGCAGACTAAAGAAAAAACAGTGGAAAGAGAAATGTGCATACTCTCTCTCCTTCCTTTCCCGAGCGTCCAATAACACTATCCGTATCACGTCCTCACTTTGTTGTTTTTTTGTTATTGTTATTTTGTGTTTTTTTGAACTTATATATATATATATATATATGCAGAGAGAGACAGAGAGAGAGTAAAGAGAAAAAGAGAGACAGAGGAAAGGCAAGAGTGAGGGTGGATAAAGAAAGGAGGGTGTGTAAAGATACAAATATATATGTAAAGAGAGAAAGAGAGAGGGGGCAGAGAGAGAGAGAGAGGTGAAAATCGAGTGAAAAAAGAGAGGACAGAACAGAGAGAGAGGAAGGGAGAGAGACAGAGAAAGTGAACAGAAAGAAAGATTAAGACAGAATGAGAGAGAGTGGGTTGCTTACCTTGCCATTTATTCATGAGCAAGTCCCAGGATCACAGCCAGGTTATTTTGTCATGTTCATGCCAAACCAAAGGATGCTTTTAAAAAGATGTGTTGCTGTGAAACTAGGGGGAGACAATGCTGTGTCCGGATATTTCATCCATTGGCTTCTAGAATTCATTAAAATTGCAAATTACGGCTTTTCATTTCATTTTCTCCGTCAAAAATCCTTAAAACAGTAACGAAAGAATTGTTTTTGTTTTGCTTTCTCGTGGTGAGCGGGTTGATTATATATATATAAAAGAAGCAAACTAGTTAACTAAATAGATTAGAAAACGAAACGAAATTAAAAGAATCAATGAATAAGTAAATGAATAAACGAACGAAAAATCCTGTTAGGCACATAAAGGGTGGCAGCAATGTTGTTTTATGGTGGTGGCAGCGGTAAAGGTAGCTAGCATCGACTGTAATGATAAAAGTGGTGGTGGCGGCGGTGGTGATGGTGGTGGTTGTTGTGGGTCGTCATTGTGGTAGTAGTGGGCTCGATGGCCATGGAAAACCGAGAGGCGGCGTCACCAATGCAGTAGGGTAGAATAAGGGTATCGGGTAGAGTGTAGTTGGAGTGTTGACTGGAAAGATATTGGAAGAAACGGGTATTATCCAGAGAGGGAGAGAGAGAGAGATAGAGAGATAAAGTCATCGAGAGGGGAGAGGAGAAAAGGAAAGAAAGAAAAACAGAAGGCGAAGTGTCTCATCTGTCACTGGATCCAGTCTAACGTAGTTATTCATCGCATGTGGCCGAGAATGTTGTTATATACACAATCATACATACATTTTCATATGTACACACTCATGCCTACTTGCCAGCCTTTGTATACAGCCAGTTACTAGCTAGCTAGGTCGCTGTATCTATCTATCTATCTATCTATCTATCTATCTATCTATATGAAGAAAGAGAGAAAGCGAATGAAAAAAAGAAACGGTAGATCCCTAAAGGGAAAGGACAATAGATAAAAACAAAGAGAAGAATGTATGATAACCCAGATTTTTTGCTTTTTGTAAATATTTCCTGTGAGTGAGTGAGTGAAAGAGAGAGAGAGAGATGTGTGTACCCGTAGCTTAGTATGACCCATACAATCTAGTATTGCTATTCCATTTGAGGGTCAACATAACCTTTCAGCTTCCTACGGGCAACATTAATATATTGTTAACATTAATATATTAACCTTAATATACACCACACACTAACTAATAACTACAAGGAGTCTTTAAGCACGTTTATATTTTAGTTCAGTTAGATATTGGTCTGGAATTTTTCATCTTCTGCTTCTGTTCCCAGAGCCAAACATGTAACATCAGTTTTTCCCAGGCTGTTTAAATATAATCCGTATAACTCGGTAGTTGTATAGCCTTAAGCCGACCACTAATTGGGTTATGTTGATGTGCTAGTTCATAGACTTACAAATCCTTAGATGAAGAGAACTTGACTGAACTTTTTCATGATGTTAGTGTTGACGTTTGGCCAAAACAAAAATTTGTAACATTTGTACAAAAATCAAGACCATTACATATCTTCTCTTCAGCCGCAATCGAGGCACCGTTCACCAAACCGCGCCAAGAATCGTTGTCCTTCATTAATTTTGTTAGATCCTCAGTTTCGTTGCGTGTCTCTGGGAATAGCATCAATGTAAGTTGAATGTATTTTTAGATGAATAGGTTATATTCCATCTAATATGATTCTACTCAGAAGGCTGTAATATCATTTGACAGGAGCACGGTATAAAGAAATACATGGAACAAGGTGGTAACTTCAAATGCCTTTAATGTGGCCACACGTATATATACAAGCTGGATGATAAATAGAAATGGTTTGATGCGTGGAAATCATGGTCTTCTCCTGTGCGTTGCTTCCTATCTGCTCGCTGGCGTATGGTGTGAGAGAGAGACTAGATCACGTCTTTACTGTCCGACGTCTTGGCGAGAAAGGAGGAAGAGATGAGTCTCTGGACCTTAATGTTGCGTAATACCCTTTATTGTTCAACTAATTAGGCAGCCGCCGTCAGGAAAGGTAACTGCGCCTACATATTCATG
Organism: Octopus bimaculoides; assembly: GCF_001194135.2. Lineage (NCBI taxonomy): Eukaryota > Metazoa > Mollusca > Cephalopoda > Octopoda > Octopodidae > Octopus > Octopus bimaculoides. The sequence goes on from NC_068994.1 coordinate 29,114,905, forward strand.
TCTTCTATTAGGATGCTGATGTCTTCAAAACAAAAGAGCTGATATTCATCACGACAGCAGTAGCCATCAAAGCTTACCTTGCTTTGAGGAACAATGATAGAAATGACTGGAATGTGTCCATAAATCTTCCTTTTAATTTTATACTCTAAATTAAATATATTTTGAGCCACCATGAAAGAAACTTAATTTATGTAGGCGCAGGAGTGGCTGTGTGGTAAGTAGCTTGCTTACCAACCACATGGTTCTGGGCTCATTCCCACTGCGTGACACTTTGGGAAAGTGTCTTCTACTATAGTCTCGGGCCGACCAAAGCCTTGTGAGTGGATTTGGTAGACGGAAAACTGAAAGAAGCCCGTCGTATATATGTATATATAGATGTGTGTGTGTATATGTTTGTGTGTCTGTGTTTGTCCCCCCAACATCGCTTGACAACCGATGGTGGTGTTATTACGTCCCCGTAACTTAGCGGTTCGGCAAAAGAGACCGATAGAATAAATACTAGGCTTCCAAAGAATAAGTCCTGGGGTCGATTTGTTCGACTAAAGGCGGTGCTCCAGTATGGCCACAGTCAAATGACAGAAACAAGTAAAAGAGTAAAGAGTATGTACCAGCAAAATGATCTCGAAGCTCTTTCCAGGTTTTGACTCAATAGCTGCAGCTCGTAAGTGCAGTTTCAGCTGAACATCTCTCAAGGTAAACAGGCTAACGTCACCACCATTGCCCCATATCTTAGATGTCTTCGTACAAACACCACTCTTTCCACAGTGTATCCCTTGATTGGCAGACTCATTAGTATGTAGGACAAAATGACTCAGTATTTAGTTATGACTCTTTTCGATCTGAGTTTAAATCCTTCTGGTGTTAACTTTGTCTTTCGTCCTCCCAGGGTCGATAAAATAAAGTATCAGTCAAATACTTGGAACGATTTAATATCGGTTTCAAATTTTGGCACAAGGCTAGCAATTTTAGGGGAGAGTATTTAACCGGTGTTCAACCAGTACTTATTTTATCGACACTGAAAGGATGAAAGGCAAAGTCGACTTCGGCAGAATTTGAACTTAGCCCGTCAATGAAATGCCGCTAAGCATTTTGCCAGGCATGCTAACCATTCTGCCAGCTCGCCTCCTTTAGGATTGATTTTATATTAGTTTCAAATTTTGGCACAATTTTGGAGGAGGGTGCTACTTCGATCCCCAGTGTTCAACTGGTTCTTAATTTACCGACCTCTGAAAGGATGAAAGGTAAAGTCGACCGCGACGGAATTTGAACCCAGAACCTAAAGAAAGACGAAATGCTACTAAGCATTTTGCCCGGCGTGCTAACGATTCTACCAGCTTGCCACCTTTAGGATTAATTTAATATTAACATAAAGTCCAAGGCGGCGAACTGGCAAAATCGTTAGCACGCTGGGCAAACGCTTTACATTCTGAATTCAAATTCCGTCGGGATCGACTTTGCCTTTCATCCTTTCGGAGTCGATAAAATCGACTTATCCCTATCCAAAATTGCTGGCTTTGTGCCAAAATTTGAAATTAATATTAATATAAAGTACCTAGTGGGTTAGAGTGGGTTAGAGTGGGTAAATTGATATGGTTGATGTTCTTGAAACTTGTCTTTGCTAGCAGTTTCATGCCATTATGGATATCTTATCTTTTTGTATCTTTAAGGCAGCGAACTGGCAGAATTGTTAGATCGTCGGTGGAAATGCCTTGCTGTATTTGATCCGGCTCTCTACGCTGTAAGTGCAAATTCTGCTGACGTTAACGTCTTTGTCTTTCATCCTTTCGGGGTCGATCAATAATTATCAGTCCGGGATGGTGGATTGACAGAATTTACAGAGTTTAGGTTAAGATTCGTTGCAATATCTATTCTTACTTATTGTGTTATGAGATGTATTCTGATTGTTATTACTTGAATTCTATCTGTTTAATGGGGTTGTTACAACATGGACAGTAGTGCCGTTACTAATAACTAACAGAGGCTGTGGTTTTAATCTTATAAAAACTACTATAGTAACGTGCCTCTCATTGCCTTATGACCCTTTAAAAAATGCTGTGAACTTATATGTTTCCCATTGCGGTAAGAACTATTTCAACACCATTTTAACACATGTCACATGAGTACCAAAAAAAAAACTCTTTTATGTTTTTTTTTTCCCACGTCAGTCAAACATCACAACTGCTGCACTCAAAATAACTACTGATTCTCTTTAATGATGATGGTAAATTAGCAATTCGAACTTTTGGAATACTTACAAAAATTCCAGTTTGTGTATGTTTGTGCGCGCGCGCGAGTGCATGTGGGCGTGTGTGTACATATATGTATGGGTGGGTGGACGTGGGTGTGTGTCTACATACTTACATACATACATACGTAGTTTTAACACTGCTTGTTACAAGCAAAGCAAACCATGAACATAGAAAACTCGTCGTTAACCATTGGAATAATTAACACGTTTTAGTGAATTAAAATAGCCATCTGTGTATCATACTTAATACATTTATCCTGTCGATTGGTCAGTTATTGCGGTATTTGTTCTGCAATAACATCTCTTGTAGATATGCTCTGTTAAAATCAATAAATATCAGAGGGAGATGAGAATCCCAGATGCACTTCGTTCCTTTTTGTACCTTTCCCATGAGGCACACTCGCAGCCAGTCACATGTTCGAACGAAAATTCGTCGCCTCTGATATAGGAAAAAAAAATCATTGAAGTTGTACGTTGTTGTCTACAGATTCCTGTTGAAGGATGTTGACAGAAATTCATTCTGTTGGGAGATCTTCAATCTGCAATGCAAATGCTGTCTCAGCTTCCACTGTATACTTATCTTTGTGTCAATCAAGAGAAAATAAGAGAAACCAAGGAAGTAGGAAGTATTGCTTGTGTGGAGATGTGTAGTATCTTTTATAAATAATAAAGTATTTTAGACTTAGATTTATGGCTTATAAATATATTTTTTATAGTAGTTGGACAGTATACTCAATACATTATGGTGTGATTTAACTTTCTTACAGTAGCATTTAATTGTTTTTGAGTAGATTTTATTGAAATAATCAATCGGATATACATTGTCCTTCCTATAAGATGTTTAGACGTATGAAAAATAACTTAATTCAAAATTTGGAAATCTAAAAACTTAAATTTAAAATTTAAAAAGGTTTACGTGGGTGGATATTCGAATGCTAGTATTTAGCATGAATTTTGTTAAATATAAACTGCTTGAGAATTTAAACGTTTGAAAAATTTGAATAATTTTCTAATCGGTACATTATGTCATATTCTCATGTGTTTTCATGATTATGTGATTATTTGTAGGAAAATTTAAAAGAGGTTGAAAGAGTGGAATTAAAGCAATGGCAAAGGAAAAATTAATACATAAGTGGAAAATAAAACAAAATATCTTATCTGTTGGGGCGAACGATACGTGTAAAGGGTTTTAAAGTTTTGCATATTTTTTTGAATTCATGTAAAGATTCTTTCTAAGCGTTTATTTATGAGTGGTTTCATGGCGATTGAAATTTTATGAAGTTCAGCTGTGCACAGATTACATAGTTTCCTAATAACATTACAAGACTTTGTACACAAAATAATTTTACATTTCAGTTTGAATTAGATATTCTTGTTTTTCATTTGTCATATAAATTATGAAAGGGTGGTAACTTTATTGCACTTTGTATTTCTAAAAGTATGTACTTTGAGACTGTATCGAGAATTGAAGAGGTTACTTCTGAGACTAATGTAAACATTTACAAAATTTTTGTATGTAACTTCACTTTGATAAATAATATGATTTTCGATGCACCTTGACTCCAATAGACAGTTGCTAGTAATCTTGCTCTGGTAGTTCTGGTTATTTAATTTTATTTTTTTTCGTTGAATTTGCATAAGTTGGAAGAGGAATGTATGTGTACAGAGTCAAGAGTGGCTCGAGTATGGTAAACTTACTGTGTTTATATTAAAGAGATTATTACACATTTGTAGTGGACTGAAAAGTTTAATCAAAGCTTTAAACAAAAACCTAATTATTAGTGGTGGTATACGAAATTAGACAAAAGTCTAAAACCTTATTGTCTCAAGTTTCCTGTATTTACTATAGTTACGAAGGTTCATAGGCTGTCAATGAAAGAATGATACTAGATCTGTGAAACCTTGCATGCACTAATTTCGACTCTTTTCTTTCCTGGTTAACTGACATCTGGGTGTTCAAAGAAGACTTCAAAAATAACTGTTTGTAACTTCTCTTGAAAATGGACAAAATTTGGCATCATCGTGTAATCAAGTATCTGCAGAAAAAGAGTTTAATCCCCAAGGACATTCATGCTAACATGCTACATTAGGGGAATGATGCTTCAGCTTTACCAACAGTTCAAAAGTGGGCAGCTGAATTTAGGAGGGGAAGAGAGAGTCTTGAAGATGATCCAACGTCTGGAGGCCCTGCAACTTCCACCATCGAGGAAAACATTGATCGTGTTCACCACATGGTAATGGACGACATGCGATTGACTATAAATCAAATAGCTAATGCTATTAGCATATCCCATTGAGAAAGTTGTGAATATTCTGCATAATGAACTTGACATGACGAAAGCTCCTGCTCGGTGGGTGCCACGTCTTCTGACACTTGATCAAAAGCGCACCAGGCTGATCACCTCACGGGAAACTCTGGCATTGTTTGAGGCAGATCCGGTCGGTTTCCTTGAACGTTTTCTAACCCAAGATGAGTGTCGGCCTCATCACTTCGAGCCCAAGACAAAGAGACAATCCATGTAGTGGAAACACCCCTCTTCACCTACTCCAAAGAAGGTCAAAGTTTATTTTTATTTGCAGGGAAGGTGATGGCCTTAGTTTTGGGGGATGCAAAAGGCATTGTGCTTATTGACTACCTTTAAAAGTGCCACACCATCAATGAAGAGTATTATGCCAACTTGCTGAGGCAGTTACGAAAGGATATCAGGACCAAACGTCGAGGAAAACTGGCGAAAGGGGTCTTGTTTCATTAAAACAATACTTCAGAATTCAAATCCTTGGTTTCAATGGGTGCTGTGCAAGACTGTGGCTTTGAACTAGTTGATCAGCCTCCCTATTTCCCTGATTTGGTCCCATCTGACTATCATCTGTTCCCCAGCATGAAAAAATACTTGGTTGATATCGCAATGATGATGATGTCATATCTACTATTGATAACTTTATTGATCAACAGAATGAAAGCTTTTTCACCAATGGGATTCAAGCACTACAATACCAATGGAAGAATTATGTGGACTGCAAGGAGACTATGTTGAAAACTAAACCTCATTTGGTCACATTCCATGAGAGTTCAGCCGACCCTCGAAGGTGTCTATTGGTTACCTCGGTCTTACCAATTTTTCTACTGTAACCAGGTTTTAAAGACAGCTTCATTGAATATGCTGTGGTGTCATTAAATATTTGCTCATAAACCGATAGATATGACAATCGGAGAAGTGTTTTGTTTTTCTTAGTTTTTCACAATATTGTTAATGATATTTTTGAGGTGGTTTGATAGACGATGAAATGTAAGTGCAAGAGCGATTGGCTTGCGGTTAGTGTTGTATTGAGAATCAGTTAGATTTAGTGTCATATTTAGGAAATCTGAAACTATGACGTTATGATTTCTACTTGCGGTTGCCATTTTTAGCACCAGCCACTTTACAGAGGAAATTTGGTTTACAGAAATTCGAGGAAGACTTTCATGCACGCACACATACGGACTCAGTGTCTGGTATTCCTTTCTTTCTTTCTTTCTTTCTTTCTTTCATTCTTTCTTTCAAAGCGAGTTTCAAAGCGTGATGCTACCCCATCTCTCTCTCTCTCTCTCTCTCTCTCTCACACACACACACAGAGGCATACCTCACCCTACGTCGTTAATTGGTTCCAGGAGATACGACTTAAGTCGAATTAACTTGTCTCTAGGATAGGCTATGCAGAATTTATTTGTCTCTAGGCTAAACCGATAATAACCATTCCTAGTTTTGTACTTTATTTATGAATGCATTTCATTTTCAATAATACATGGTTAATAAAAACCTATTTTGCGCTTACAAACAAATAATTATTTCTTGTTGATAACAGTGTTCTTCATCTCTGGGGCTTCAGATTTGATATGTGCTAAATCTTGTCCTTATTATGTACATTCGTCAATGCAGTTGTCCGACTCATCCCCAAAGATTGTACAATTGCTACCATTTTTTCACCTTTTTCATGACATTTTATCATACCCAGTTTATCTTCCAGCTTTATAACATGACACTTAGCACTTTCACTATGAATTTTCTTAGGCGCCATAGGGACAAAAAATAAAGTAACAAATGAATGAGAATGAGAAAGCAGCCGATAAACAGTCATCAACAAATCTGAATTTAAATCAATCGTGGGAATCACGAGTGACAACGACGCCTAACGGTAGATATTGAAACTACAGTGCAATATGAGCTCCGAAAGACCGTTAAATGAGACAACAGCTGATTTCATGATTTCGTTCACTAAGCTACACTACTTTATGGTGTGTATCTTAACATTTACTGTACGTATTTTAATATGCTTTTCTTCTTATTCATTGTACAATAACATGATTTTATGTGCTTTTAACGGTTTTCTAGTGATTTTACGATTCCAATATTTGTGGTGGACAGACGCAAAGTCGATAAAAATTACTTAACTTGATTTTTATTTTTCCATATATTATTTTTGAAAACCGATGTATAATCGAGAACGACTTAAGCCGAGGTATGCCTTGCAAAGATAATCTGGAACTCGACTGAGGATAGAAAACTCTGAATGACCCGTCCTTGTTTTCTTTGTATCGTCTGTCTGGATGTTTTGCGTTCTTGTCCCATTTTTGTATTTTATATATATATATAAACATACAGAGGTGGGCACCGTTAATCGAAAAGTTAACTTTGTTAATCATTAATCTATCAACCAAATAGTTAACTTCGTTATTCGTTAATCCGTTAACTCTTTGAAAATGTAACCGAAGAAAGATAACTTTTATTGAAAAAAGCACAACTACAATTTAGTACCCCACCGATTTTGTTGCTTCATAACTTTCAGAAAAAATGTATACTTTTTAACGAAACTTTCACCGAATAATCGCTTATCTCCTGTAGATTGAGTGTAATGTAAAGGTTTTTTTTGAAAAAAATTTTCTGAGGTGTTGAAGAGAGGAGTTTCGGAAAATTCACAGGACCCGACATTTTCCTCTTCATAACTTCCTGGAAAATAGGCATTTTTAATGAAATTTTATACAAATACCTTTCAAATGGTGTAGATTAAGATTACAAAGAAATTTGTTGGCAACATTTTTGGAATTTTAATGATTTCAGAGGAAAATGTGTGATTTAAGGGAGATCTGGTTATTGTTTTTAGCACATCCCCAAACCTCTCTCTTCGTTTCTTTCTCACTCATGCATCTGTTGATATTTTTCAATATTTTTCTCCCCATAAATAAATTTTATGGAGTGATGATGTCAAAGTAACACACGTATAGTCCCAACCAAGCGAGGCCATGTTATGTGTGTGTGTAAGAGAAAAAACCCCTAAAAACATCTTTAGTGTTCATATTAATCTGTCAAATGTAATGTTTATTTGTTCATGTTATTTTGAGTTATTCAGGTTCAAGAGGGGTGTCCACAATATTTGCTTGTAATTTTGTACGTCTTTTACATACAGATTTGAAATTTTGTCAGTGGGTGTTTTATATACCACTGGTTTATAGTTATGTAATTTTAGCTGATCTTGCTGAGCAGATTTGACTTTTATGGCAGGTAAATTTAATCAATAGGTGTTAAATCAATAACATTATGGATAAACACTAAAATTGAAATTCTTAATGCATCTTACCTGTTTGATTTGTTACTAAAATTATTCCAGATGGCAACCGACAAAAATTTTGCCACTTTTCAAGATGAGGTACATTAACTTGAATTAATTAAAATACAGGTATAATCGGTACAAGATTTTATTCTTTTGGTAAATATTTCGTACCTCGGTGTGGAATAATTTTTTCTACTGATTTTTTTTA
>NC_068994.1:29123015-29127177 GCF_001194135.2 Octopus bimaculoides
CCGCCGCAAGCTACTTTTTCCGGAAAAGAATGGTAGGAGGGTGTGGTAGTGACCTCGAAGTTTCCCACCAAGAGAATGCTGTTTCGTGGGTCTTTTTTCCTTTTCCTTGTTATTTTGCAAGCTTGTTTCAGTCATTTGACTGCAACCATGCTGGAGCACCGTCTTGAAGGGTTTTAGTCGAATAAATCGAATCCATGACTTTTTTTTTAAAGCCTGGTACTTATTCTATCAGTTACTTTTTGCCGAACGGCTAAGCTACGGAGTCTCTTATTTGATTTATTATTGGGTTTATAGACTTCCGATTCACACCTTTAACAACTTCCTTAAATTCGCCAAATGATGATGTACAATCTATGATAATTATTCAATGGATATGATGCCTAAAGGATAAATGCAAGTTATCAAATTTATTTTATTAGCTTATTTTTTAAATTTTTAGCATTATGTTTTCTCTTTATCAATTATCCACTTTTACAAGAGCTTTTTCCGCCTTTCCATCTTGATATTATTGTTACAGGTTTTTTCATTCTATTAACTTTTCAGTTTTTTGTAATACACCTCACTCCCAATCGGAAATAATTGTTAATAACCCAATATTAAAGATTTAAGCTGACCATGGGAGTAAGTGGCCAATATCAAATTCCAATACCCTATCTGAATAGTATCTAACCTAGAAGACAACGTAAATGTTTTGAGTGTGACGTCTTCAGTTACATACACTAAGGCCACTAATGTTTTTCAAGCTATCGCATATCCTTTCCTGTCTTCATTCTTCCATACCATACAGCCCCTCCTCCATTCCATATCTTCCTTTCCTCTTTCTTTCTTTCTTTTTCAGTTCACTTCTTTCCCCCTTTTTCTTCATCTGTCTTCAACTCACCTTATACTTATTACCACTTTTCGCTCCCTTTTCCATGCTTATATCGTTCATTCATTGTTGTTCTGCTTTGTTTTTCATCAGAATACTCCGACTTTGATGAGGATAGCATTAGTTCTTTAAGGTCGTTCAATTTTTCTCAACCGATCAATGGACCGATTGAGTAAACCGACCAATGAACGAACCTATAATGATTATTGGAAACAGTTGTAAGTAGAATTTACTGCAATAAAGGAATATGTAATGACCATTATCTATGCCTTGTCTTACACACACACACACACACATGATGGCTGCAACTCGATTTCGAGTCATGCGATCGCTTGACTGTTTCTTTAAACATGAGCAGCACGGATGTGACTGTTCAAAGAGCATTGTTGCAATGATGTAACAATGATAGGCGCTTTTGTTGTAGGTGTTACAATATTATTTTAATAAACATTCATACAACGTTTCATTTCGTCTCCTGACGTATAAGTCATAGTCAACAACTTCCCTGTATGTGGGGCTTCTCTCATGACTTCAAAGGCCTACTTTACTTAGACAAACACAACCACTCTCGTAATATATTAAACTATGCTGTACACCAACATCCTCAGGCAAATTAACATGAAGACCTCTATTAAATCGTATCAAGAAGACCTCTATTAAATCGTATGCTCGATAAAATTTCGTTCGAATTTCCTTTTCCTATCATGTACTACTCTCTTCCACAATAAACGATCTAGAGCAAGATTTTCCCATCAATTTTCCAAGTTTCTGACCTTCTCCAGTATATCATTGATGCAGTCCTTATACATTATTTTTGGTTTGTGCGCTGGTCTTTTACTCTGGACTAACTCACCATGCAGACATTGCTTAGGAATCCGATTGTTTTCCATCCTGACAACATGATCATTCCATCGTAATTGGTGCTGAAGTATACTAGTCGAATGACTACGTTCGAGGACATCAGCGCCACTCAGATATATTTGCCATCGGATACGTAATTTTGCGGACAATCTACTTTAGCAAAAGATAAAATGCTAGTTTTTCAATTTTAGAAGAATACATGGCTGGAGTGTAGATACTCACTGGGGTAACAAATCTGTTGTTTGATAATGACGCCCTCATTGACATTTTTTTACCAAAAATCCTATACTGTCTTTCCTCTTGCATCCTTCTGTTTTCCCACTCCAATTAAACGTGTAACCGCCAGACTGTGGCCCTCTTCAGAGAGACAAGTTTCAGGCAAGGCCATGACATCCATGTTATATCTTAGTAGCTCCTTTGTTACAAGCACCAATTTTCTTTCAGGTCATATTCTAGAGGTTTTGTAATCTAAAAAGGTGCAATCATTCCAGATATCAATATTCAAAGTCTTGAAGTTTCTCACAGTAGCAAGACAAGAACGGGCCCAGGCTACAATGCCCTGGGACAATTGCCAATCCAGACTATTTCACTATCTGTTCCAGAGCCCTTATTATCATTAGTCTATAACTTATAATTTTTCATTAAGTGTTTTGTGTTTTACGATTACAGTCAGCCATAGTATACCACACATTAAAAATGTTAATAAAATAAAAAAGTAAATAAATAAACTGGCTCTCTGTCGGTTACAATGATGAGGATTCCAGTTGATCTGGTCAACAGAACAGCCTGTTCATTAAATCAACGTGTAAGTGGCTGAGCATTCCACAAACACGCGTGCTCTTGACATTGTTTTCAGGGAGATTCAGCATGACTCAGAATGTGACAAGGCCGGCTCTTTGAATTACAGGTACAACTCATTGTTGTAGCTGAATGAACTGGGGAGCAACGTGAAATAATGTATCTTTCTCAAGGACACAATGCACTGCCGGGAACCGAACTCACGACCAAACACCCCTGACCACTAAGCCGTGCGTCTTCACTAGAGATGTTCATAAACTTGTTAAAAGTGAAACTATGCATGTGCTTGGAGCTTTTTTTCAAAGTGAAGAAAGGCTTTGCACAAGGCCAGTCTTGCTCTCTGAACAATGCATGCATTTGTCCAAAAAGAATTAGTCTACATAGCTGGATGCAAACGGAATCGCGGGTGTTATAGCAATGTTTTCTTGTTTCTAGTGAGATGTCTAAACAAAGACTAGGAGGCCTCTTACTCCCAGCTGTAGGATGGCCATTGACTCTACTGAGTTCATTCAGCCTTTGATAAGTTTTGTTTATTGTCCTGCAGAGTGTCCAACAGCAAAACAAAAAACAAAACAAAGAAACTCACCCTCCTTATAAAGCAGGCTTGGTAGGATTGTAGGGTTAGTCGCTAGTGGACCGTCCAAGCGACATGTTGAACTGGATTACTTGTTACCAGTAGCACTAAGATTTATCTGATATATATGATACATACATACATACATATATATACTTATATACATAATTGTTAAAGAGGACAAACGTTAAGGCAAGGCAAACATCTCACGTCATATACATTATTATTGGAAAAAAATTCAAAGTCTTACAGCTGTTTCTGGGATATCCCAAAGTATGGGATATTCCGTCGTCGGAGACAAATAGGGAAAATGAGAAGGATATAGATTAATAAAATGACAACATAGAGGACAGAAGTAAAGGAATAAGGAGATGAAGAAAGAGAAGAAAGTGAACTTTTATGCTTCTTTTGTCTTCTCTTTCTTCATCTTATTCCTTTACTCCTGTCCTCTATGTAGTCATTTCATTAATTTACACCCTTTGCATTTTCCCTATTTTTCTCTGATGACGGAATATAACATACTCTGGGATATCTCAGAAACCACTGTAAGACTTTGAATTTTATTTTCCAATAATAATAATGTATATGACTTAAGACGTTTGCCTTACCTTAATGTTTGTTGTCCTCTTTAACAATTATATATCTGCTATATCAGAAATCTGCAATGGCTCCATAACTACCATCTCAGCTATAACCTTGGGGCCCTGGTAATCCGTTACAGCACTTACCTAGTGTACCTAATTGTTTAGATCACCTGTGAACTAAACTCCCACATTTTGTATACTTATATATATATATATATATATATTGTTGTACTTGGAGATGGTCATATTGCCAGTTTAGCCAATAAAAACACACGCACAGTATATTTGGTGTTAATTTGCTTCAGCTTTATATTACATTACATTACATTAATCCTATTTCGGCCAGAGTTCTTTCGTCACACTTCTGTGACCTCATCAGTGGTCCTTTGCTTTCTTCTTTCTTATGTGTGTCCCACCTCGCTAACTATCAGCCATTTTGTATTTTGTATATATATATATATATATATATGTGTGTGT
>NC_068994.1:29127267-29131163 GCF_001194135.2 Octopus bimaculoides
TGTGTGTGTGTGTGTGTGTGTGTGTGTGTGTGTGTGTGTGTGTGTGTGTGTGTGTGTGTGTATAGTTTGTGTGTATGTATGTATGTATGTATGTATGTATGTATGTGTGTATGTATGTATGTATGTATGTACATACACCCCACTGACAAACAAGCTACTATGGTCAACTGCACTAAACTTTTAGGTATAAAGAAACAATGCACTTAAAATAATGGAATAATGAATATGGGAAAATATGTAAGAGTATGTAAATATTATATCTTTTATATATCTTTTACTTGTTTTACTCATTACATTGCGGTCATTCTAGGGCCCTGCATTGAATGTTTTAATCAAACAAATTGACCCCAGTACTTATTCATTAAGTCTTGTACTATTCTATCATCTCTTTTGCTGAACCGCTAAGTTATGGGGGGTTGAGAAACAAATACAAACAAGAAGGCACACTCACACATATCCTTTGCTAATACGAAGGAACAATAATAAAAGTATCCAATTAAACTTGTTTTTAAAAGAATATGCTTCTGCATTTGACTTCACATGGAAGATCTTCAAAGAATGTGGAGCATGTGCAAATAGTAAAAATCCTGTGGATTATGCTCAGGTGAAAAGATCCTTGTACTCAAGAACTTCAACAAATATGTAGACTATCTGAATGTTAAATCCAATAATTTCACAAAGTGTCACCACCACTAGCATAGCTAGAGTGTGTGCCACCCAGGGCAGCCCTTCCTTTTTCCGCCCCGGACCTCACAAAAAACACATATTGCCTACAGCAGAGTCAAAAGTTCCGCCTGGAGTGGACTGCCCCAACCGCCACCGCCACCCCCCACAAGCTATGCTAGTGGTCACCACTTTATCAAACATTTATAGGAATTCTGGCAGATTAAACTACCAGATGACTGAATGGACGAATATAATTATATACACTGAGAAACCATATAATCATACTCCCAATGTCTTTCCCCGGTTTAAGCTTACTATGAAATTTTATCTTTCTCTATAGTCTCTTCCATTATAGTCTCTATACCATCAACGGCTTCCATATAGTCTCTATACCATCAACGGCTGCTAACTCATTAAATCATACAAGAATGCATTAATTGTAACTTCATTCGATGAACTTTTCCATAATCATTACTCTACAGTGGTTTATTTAAAATCTACCCAATGTATTTAATAAGTACTTCATCTTTATCATTTTGTACCAACTTATTTTTAGCAATCAATATTATGTATTGGTTTATACCATATTGATTTACTGATATTTATTCAGTACCATCATGCAATATCAGTAATTCTGAATGTCATTGAAAATAATATTTCAAGCAAGTGGCTCATATTCTCATGAAACGGTCATGTTTTATTGTATGATGATTATTCAATATTCCATCTTATAAAACATTGTATAATGATTTTTAGTCACTAAAAAACTGTCTCATTATGTGTGTGTGTGTGTGTGTTTGTGTGAGTGTGTAATACATTAAAAAATTTTATGTTAATACTCTTATATACAAAGGGAAAAGTTTTGTTGCTGTCTTTGTCCACCCTGTTACTTGTGTTTTTGGTGTACCCTATCAGTTGATGACTGTTTGACCCTGTTTCAATTTCAGTTGCATTATATAATTTGTACCTAGCCATGGACATAAAAAAAGGAGGGAGAACACTTGGAACTTTTGAATTACACTGATATCTATGCCTCCCCTAGCATATGTTTCCCAAATCAAAATCCCAGAAAACTCAGTAACCTAAATCAAAAAGTATATTTAAGAAGATTAATAAAGTTTGTCAATTAGTTATTATTAGTTGCGTTCATGCAATCTCTTGCAAGAAGCAAATCAATTCTATAAATGTTTCCCCAGTGCAGCATAGAAAGAGAGCTTGCAAGTTACAGTTATTATACTAACTATACAAATGCTTTTGAATATTGACGAGATTCTATAATCAGCACACACTATTGCTGTTTAAATATTCTTCTAAATTACCATCTCTGTAGTTCTGTTAACAGAAGTCTGAGGAATTTTTCAAAAATCAAACCCTAAAATAAGTTGACTTTCAGATTAAGTTATTCAACCTTCAATATAATTTACTAAAAGGCTTAATCATTGGGTTGGAATATAAAAAAAACAAACTGAATCATCAAATTTCTGGTTGAGAAAATTCACAAATTGAAAACAGTTGATACTGACAGCTTTTGAGGTTTTACACACCTTTAAGCATTGGTTGTTTGTTCACATGATATAAGGAAAGACATTACTCAAAAGAAACAATGACTCACATCTGAGACTCTTAATGAATTCTTCTGTCCCAGAAAATTTTGTAATTATTTCTGAGTGAACTTTCTACAATGACACCTGAACTGCATTCATAAGCACTTTGAGCACAACAGGCAGCATAGCTCACCATTACACAACTAATTATAGTGTCTGTTGATAAACATGTTAGACCCCCTCATAATTTCAGTCATTTATATAGAGATAAATATATTTGTGAATCATTCATAGCAGGAATTTTCTTCACTCATATATAAACCAAGTTTCTGGAAAACAAAACTCAAACTTTGATTTCAGTTATAGATCAGGCTTGTACTTTTTGAAGTAGCTACGAAAGATTTTCAGACCTATGAAATACATTCCATTTTTGATGGGCACTACACTAACATACATACATACATACATACATTTCACGTCTACGTCCGTTTTCCATTCAGGCGGGGATGGGATGGGTCATATCTGCCCTCCTAGATAGGATGGGGGAACTACATTTCACTTGTAAGTTTCATTTTTGGCTTGGTTTCTATGGTTGGATGCTCTTCCTAACACCGACCACTTTACAGAGTATAGTGGGTTATATTTTATCGTAGCACCAGCATTAGAGAGGACAGTGTTGCGTGAGTGACGAATAGCAAAGTAAGAAGTGAATAAACGGTGGAAGTGAATGATGTATGCTGATTCCAAGAGGTCAGTGGGAGACAGGGAGAGTTTATTGGGTACATAAATGTCTGATGGAGTCTCTTAAACATATAGAAGATGGAGAAGAACCTAGGGTGATGAGGATGAGAGAGGAATCATAAGATCATGGGGTTGATTCCTTGGATTGGTGACATGTTATGTTATTGAGCAAGACACATATCACATTGCTGCAGTCTACTCAGCTGAAAATTAGTTTCAGCTCAGTTCTGAGGAAACTCTCTCTCTCCCTCCAGCTGTCCCATCCTTGACGTTTGTCTGGGTCAAGGATGGAAGCACTGAAAGGGCGTCCATGTTTATTTGCAACTACTTAGGTACCTAAAACATTTAACAGAAGTATGGTACATTCTACCAGGTCATACTTACTTGTGAGTGTTGGGCAAGTATGTATGTATGTATGTATGTACTCTGGAGAAGGTCCAAATATTGGAAAATGGACAGGAAAACCTTGCTCTAAATAGTTTTTTGTGGAGGATAGCAGTGCAAGATAAGAAGAGGGAATTTGAGCAAAATCATATCGAGTAGATACAGCTCAAGCGAGATGATCGTAAGGGTCTTCATGTCAATTTGCCTGAATATATTGTAGTACAGGCCAAGTTAACATGTAACGAGTGTGGGCATGTATGTTTAAGTAAGGCAAGTATTAGAAGCCATTAGAAAATCCTCACCAACCACAGGAAAGTTGTTAACTATGAATCATATGACATCTCTACTTCAGGGAGTGTGAAAAAGAATGTATGTTAGAAGATGGACTGAAACAAGAGAGACACCCATCCATGTCACATCTTCACTGCTCATATTTAAGGGAACAATCAAATGACTGCATTACTTGAAATTGAGTTGCAGCCATTGCATATATGTATGTATGTATATATGTATGTGTGCGTGTGTATGCAGTCTTGTATAGATACATACATACATATATAT
>NC_068994.1:29131323-29138542 GCF_001194135.2 Octopus bimaculoides
TATATATATATATATATATATATATATATATATACATATATTTCTAATGTACTGTATATATATATATATATATATATATATATATATGAAGTACATTCCAGAAATTTGGAGACTTTTTTAGGAGAGATAGTTAAGTTGTAGCTGTCCTAGGTTATTGTAATTTCGGTATATCATTACTATACATCTAATAAGCCAACCTGGTAACTTTTGTTATTTCAGCATGAAGGAGACAGCTGTAACACCATTTTGAACACATCTTACTAAACGCTGCTTGTCACAGCTGACTAGTTTGCAGAATGCAATCAGGACATTTGGAAGCTCACTATGCAATAAGGTTTTGTATTAAACTGGACAGAAACTTATGAAATGCCTGTGGATTTACTTTTTCGCTAGCACAAGAGGTTCAAGGTCAGTAGAGAGGTGAGCAGTAATGAGAGGTGTGAGAGGGAGATGGATGTCAGAACATCAGAGCTGGTTGAGAAAATATGCAAATTTCTGGATGCATACCGTCATGTGTCTATAAAAACAATAAGCTTACAGTTTGGAGTTGGTGTGACAACTATACACAGAATTATTCACGAAAGTCTGAGCATGCGCAAAATTTGTGCAAAGTTTTTTTCCCCAGGGTGCCCAGAGACAAGTACCTTTGTAACCAACTACTTGACAGAGATGGGAATCAAAACTATCCTTCCCCATCTCCCACAGTCAAGACCTTGCACCCTGTGACTTTTACTTGTTCCCCAAGCCAAAGGACAATCTCAGGAACTGTTATTTTGAAGATGAAAGAATCTGTGACAAGAATCCAGGACACATTCACTTTGGTGGACTTTCATGGGGCCTTCATGAAATGGCTGAAGCACCGCAACAGGTGAATTGAAGTTAGTGGATCCTACTTTGAAGGAGACAGGAGTTTTGTACTTCTTTGAAATTAATAAATGTCTCTTCTAAAAAAATCTCAACATTTCTGG
The DNA here is from genome assembly GCF_001194135.2 of Octopus bimaculoides. Taxonomy (NCBI): domain Eukaryota; kingdom Metazoa; phylum Mollusca; class Cephalopoda; order Octopoda; family Octopodidae; genus Octopus; species Octopus bimaculoides. Next base: position 29,132,292 of record NC_068994.1, read on the forward strand.
AAAGCACCTTGTATGTGTTAGTCAAAATGAATGCAATTTTAAAACTACTTTTACCTGGTAAATTGAATGCTATACATTTAGGTAGATGTCAAGTGTGCTTGGATTTCTTTCATTTTAATGTTTAATGTCTTTTTTTACTACAAAAATTGTTGATGTCTCGATAGTATCATCACAATGGTTCACAACTGTCACAGTAGCAATGCTTTCTTTTGAGAAGAATTTTCATTTTCACAACAATCCTTTCATTCAAAATCCCATAATGCATTTCATTAATCTGTCTCTCTTTCCTTCTCTCCCCTCTCTCTCCTTTGCCTTCTCTCACCTCTCTCTCCTTTGCCTTCTCTCACCTCTCTCTGTTTCTCTTTTTTTTTGTCATGCTTGAAGTTTAAAAGATTCTGTGGAAAAGCTGAAGAACTGAACTTGATGACCTTTGTTGAAAGATGTTAGGCTTTCTGTTGTCAAGGAATCATTAGAATATTTGGCTACAGAGAAAAAAAAAAAAAATCCCATTGGACATGCAAGCAAGCAATCGCTTCAAGTCCACTTGATACAGAGCATTGATCACGGTTTGAAAACGAAATGTTTTAAGCCTTTTGCATAGAGTTCCATATGCAAAAGTTAAAAGCACAAACATTGCTATAAAAGAAAGGAAAAAAAAAAGCTAAAACAAACAAATAAAATTGAAGTGACTGAAGAATTTATCGAGATGAAGTCGACAATGTTGTTCTTAGTTTAGAAATGTCTGTAGAATGTACACCACATGTAAGAAAGTGACCTTATATGAACATCTATTGTAGAGTTATAAATCTTATTTTAAAGCTTTGTTTTAATGATGTATGTCTGGTTCACTGAATATTTACGTTGCTGTTTCAGTAAAGAAGCTACCAAATCTAGACTTGCAACCATTTTATTACACTAGTGTGTATTTGCATACTTTTTTTTTATAGATACACCACCTAATTACACATACTCTCTCGCACACATTCTCTCATTCTCTCCCCTTCTTTCTATTGTGCTCACACTCATGGTCCCCACCCCACCCCATGGTTAAGAAGCTCAATTGCACCACAGAGTTTTGGTTTCAGTCCCACAATGTAGCAACTTGGGTAAGTCTCTTCTACTATAGCCCTTGTCTAACCAGTGCTTTGTGAGTGAATATAAGAGACAGAAACTGTGAGGAAGTCCGTGAGATGTACTTATATATACAGGGTTGGCCAAAAGTCATGCGACAGTAAATCAAAATTCCATAAATACTATCTGTAATTCTGTATTGAGTCGAATGGAAAAATGTGTTGCTCAAGAAGGACTTCAATTTGAACAACGTTCATGATGTTTTGTTTCATATTGAGATGCTTTTATTGAATTCATTCAGTTGTAAAACATAAATAAATCTTAGAATTAAATGGTTTTGATTTACTGTCAGGTGACTTTTGGTTAAAATTATACATATATATATATATATATATATATATATATATATATATATATATATATATATATATATATATATAAATGGATGAATAAATGCATTTAACTCCATTTATTTACTTATATATATAGCACAGGCATGGCTGCGTGGTAAGAAGCTTGCTTCTCAACCACATGATCCCAAGTTCAGTCCCACTGCGTGGCATTTTGGACAAGTGTCTCCTACTATAGCCTCGGGCCAACCAAAGCCTTGTGAGTGGATTTGGTAGATGGAAACTGAAAGAAGTCTGTCGTGTATGTGTTTGTCCCCACCCCATGGCTTGACAACCAATAATGGTGTGTTTACGTCCCTGTAATTTAGCAGTTCGGCAAAAGAGAATGATAGAATAACTACAAAGTATAGAATTAGTACAAAGAATAAACTTGGATGTATTTGTTCGACTAAAACCCCTTAAGGTTGTGATCCAGCTTAGCTGTAGTCAAATGACACTCACTTTGTCTCTGATGATGGAATACCCAGTGTACGCGGACATGCTATCCTATCACTTGGGATATCCCAGAAACAGCTGTAAGACTTCAAATTCACCAGTGTTCACTTATCCTCTCTCCTATGCTACTGGTTGTCTCTTTGATGTACATCATTGTCCTGTTGATGTACATTAGAGAGATAGACTGTAACTTCCACTTCCTAATCCAAAGTTCAACACTAGTCAATCAGAATGGAAAGCTATGTATGGCCTAGAAAATAACATAGTTATAAAAGTAGCTGATAAGGAAGTGCTTTAGTTACTATGAATATAGAAGAATACAAAATTGATGCATTAACTCTATTTCAAACCACCATCTACTATAAAACAGTAAACATCAACCAACAGACAAAAACAATGTCTAAACTTAACACTTTTAAAAGCCAACACGGAAAAGGCTTAACTAATTTATCTTACAAACTTTAGTGCCCAAACCAGTTTTTTCTACAGACTTCCCAAAATCCACAAAAATAAAACAATTAATTATGCATGCAAAGAATCACCCAGTCTGCATAAGCATATCCTTTCTGAAGGATCTCAAATTAAGACCGATTGTGGCACATTCAGCCTGTGAAACTCACAAACTTATTAACTTCCTTGACATACTCTTAAAACTTTTCTTAAAATTTATACCAAGTTTCATAAGGGGGGAATCTAGACCTATTAAGCCATCTGAAAAAGTTAGCAGGGATGCCATAATTGCCTCATTTGATGTAGTTAATCTTTATACTGGCATCCCACATGAGTACAGACTAGAGGAATTTCTGGACCGATTGATCAGCAATTCATCCACAGAGGGGTTAAAGTTCATCCTTCAGAACAACTTCTTCATTTCCGAGAAAAACACCTAACAACAAATATCTGGGACTGCGATGGGTACAAAAGTTGCTTCAACATACGTCAATTTAGTCATGGCTTATCTAGGATTCCAGATATATAATCAAGCCAAAATAAAGTATGTTATCAATTTCCAAAATTATCTGGTGAAAAACTGGAAACAGTACTTAGATGATTGCCTTTTTCTCAAGACATATAACCGAGATGAACTCTATGATTTTAAATTCCAACTCAATAGCATCAATAACAATATTTAGTTCACATGGAATTTAGCTATAATCAACTACCCTTCTTAGAAATTTTGAAACCAACGTCCACTACAAACCAACGGACTCTAAACAGTACCTACTATTTACTTCATGCTACCCAAAACATACCAAATCCAATTCTTCATTTAACCTAGCTAGAAGACTCCGAACAATTGTCTCCAATCCAGAAATTCAGGATAGAAGACTCCTTGAATTAAAACAGGCATTACTTGATAGAAAGTACCTGTTTACTCTAAAAGAGAATGGAACCGAATGCGCTAAAACAATAAACACTGAAGAATTATGAAAAGCCCAAAACAGTTCAGATACACCTGAAGCCCCATCCTTAATTGTCCCCCCCCGCCCCGAAAAATTCAGTTTTATCCATCAGGACATACCGTTATTGAGTCAAGACCCAAGAATGAAAAAGGCACACGAGTTCTACAAAATAACCAAATGCAAAGGACAAACAAAATCCCTAAAAACTTACCAAAACGAAATTACCAACTATGGACTCAACTTCAATAGTTAAAAAGTGTGGATGATCTAATTGTGGAACTTGGGACAAACTTATAAGGGACACATAAATCTAAATCAGGACAAGTTTTTACTGTGAAAACCATTTTATTTCTTCTTCAAAAAATTTTATATACGCCCGCAAATGCAACAGTTGCAGGGAAGACTGCATTGGACAAACTAAACTCACTTTAAGAATGAGATTAAATAATCATCGTCAACAAATATGTAATCCCAGGACCGCACAAACTCCACTTTGTGAACATCTGGATACATGCAGGAAAACCAAATCTCCTAAATTTCTTGCTTTCTCACTTTATCAATTCGCAGACATTACCCCAAATTAAAGAAGAATAAGTAAGGAAAGTTTGTTCATTAAAAATCACAAACAACTGATGAACAGGTTATAAAAACATTAGAAATACGCGATTTGCCTTTTCCTATTAATTTATTATTGTAGAATATCTACTTGCGCATATTCTTTAGGAAACCAAAATTCATGTAGCAGCTATCATATATCTTATTTACTTCACACCTTGTTAACAAAGGAAGGATATGCATTAACATGTTCAATAGGAATGAAACTAGTACTAATTCATAACATTATTCTTCGACATATTAATGAACAATAATTATCTATAGTGCTTTTATGTAAACATTTATTATATCACTAATTCATATCTCTTCTATCGTATGACATATTCAACGGAGAAAAGTTTTTATGTGACCTTCTTACGCGACTGTCACATGAACATTGACCAATCAATTTGTACATTGACGGATAGCATTCTGAGCCACATTCTTTCAGTAAAGACAAACAGTTTTTAAAGCAATGGTCAGAATAGACACAATTTGTGACATGGCTTATATTCTATCACTTTTGAATATCTAATGTGAAACCGGTCAAGTGTATTCCTATGTTTCAAAATATAATTAAATTCTAATTATTTCGTTTATACTCTCTGTGCTTTTTCAAATTCATTTCTTCTATTTCTTCACTCGTTTGGATTAACAACATTTTTTTCTATCTTGCATAATGGTATCGCAGTCACCTGGGTTACAGTTGGTAAGTGGCTCGAGCCATGGAGGTGGCTTTCTGACATCATCCTGTAAAAGTATTTTTAACCCAATGAATTATGGGCTGTTATTTATTCATGAGAAAAATTCTCGCTTTTGACAAAAAGTGTTAAGAGCACGCCTTATACCAAATGGGCCAAACTCTAAACTGGTCTCTCCCCACTCTCTCTCTGTATGTGTGTGTGTATGTGTTCTGTTAAGGTAAGATCAACAAGAAAAGTATTCCATCCAGTGAGCAATAGACATCATTTAATGTAAACAGTATAAAAATATGAGCTTCTAATAGTTTCTACTTACTATCCACAGAGCCAAATTTACAAAGTTCGATATTATAGATTTTTATCCCTCAATATTGAGATCACTGCTTGATAAGGCGACTGAGTTCACAAAATCATATGTTAATATAAACCACATAAACCTGGACTTGTATCATGAACATAAGAAAAACAATTTTATTCAGTAAGGGCTTGGCATGGGTTAAAAAAATCAATACTGATGAATTGGCTGATGTATCAATGGGAACGTATGACAGTGCGGGCATCTGCAATCTTGCTCTATACCTGGACGATGAGTTAGGAATATCTCACTCTCGATAGATTTAGGAAAAACCTCATTGATGCATTTTGTCAATTAGGCTTCAAAATCACTGTTACTACTAATTTGTCAAAAGTCGATTTTTTAGATGTTTCCCTAGATCTGAATTCCCACAGCGGCTTCAAATGTAGACACATTACAATTTCAAATAAAAAAAAAACGAATCATAAAAATCGACCTAAAAACAGACATGGGGAAATAATATGGTTTGCTCCCCACTTCCACCTAAATATTAAAACTAATGTAGACAAGAAATTCCTGTCTCTTTTAGACAAGCATTTCCCAGTAAACCATAAATACAGGAAGACTTGTAACAGATGCTCAATTAAAATATCATACAGCTGCTGCTCCAATACGAAGCGTCACTATGAGCTCATTCCCAATTTTAACTGTCGAAACCCTGAAGCTTGTTCACTTTACCAGGTATGTATGATAGACTCCATCACATATGATGCAGAAGTTACAGCAAAGCTTCAAGATGACCTCACCAAAAAGAAAAATTACATTGATTTATGTGATGGTGGTTTCAAAAGATGTTATGCAGACCACCTATCATCTTTCTGACACATCGACAAAAGTAAAGACACTTAATTGGCTAGCTATGTATGGGGTTTGAAGATCAACTGCACACCACATACAATGAAGTGGAGAATCACAGAGAAATCCATATCATAGTAAATGGATCTAAGAAATGCAGCTTATGCGTAGCTGAAAGATCACACATTCTCTTTACATCTAAGAATTTTATCGTGATACTGAATTCCAGATCAGAAATTTCCACAAATGCAAGCATATGGACAAATTTCTTTTGTTGAAATGGAGAACACCATCCTCTAATGTCTACCTTGCATGCAGGCATGGGTTGGACAGTTTGACAAGTGCTGGCCAGGCAGGAGCCTGCATCAGACTTCTGTGTCTGTTTTGACAGGGTTTTTATAGCTGGGTACCTTTCCTAATACCAACTACCCAGCAGAGTGAACTATATATGTATATATACATATATATATATATATATATATATATA
>NC_068994.1:29138904-29140539 GCF_001194135.2 Octopus bimaculoides
GTGAGGACATGATATGGATAGTATTATTGGACGCTCAGGAAAGGAAAGAGAGAGTGTATGACGTTTCGGGCGTAGCCCTTCGTCGGAAAGATGGAAAGTTCGGAGAATGGAAGAACGGAGAAAGAGGAAAATGGTACCGATGCCCACGAGGTTACATTATGAAAAGACCGGAAGAGGAGGTGGTGGGGGAAAAGTTCTTTCTAAGATAGGAGAGTGAAAAAGGGAGATGAATATCTGTGCGTGTGCGAAAGTCTGCGAGTGTGTGTGTGAGGGAAAAAAAATCCAAGCAGCATCCTCTTGAAGCACATCTGCTTATTCCAGTCTTATAATTCAGTATGTAGTTGTCATTGTCGTATTTGATGTGAGGTACATATTAGAGTTGGAAATTCTAGAAATATTGTATAACAAAACAGGAATCTGGAAAATGTTTTGGTATCATTTATTCACCATTACACATGTTTCAATTGCTAATAGGAATCACAAAATTGTACATGTTAGTTAAACATGTAAGAAATTTCTTATTCTTGAGACACAATCAAATAACATAATTTGATTATCTGTCTCAAGAATTTCTAATAGGAAATTACCTACATGTTTATTCAACATGTACAATTCTGTGATTCCTATTAGCAAATGAAACATGTATAATGGTGATTAATATATACACACACATATATATATATGTGTGTATATATGTATATGAGGGGGTGCTGAAAAGTTCCTGGCTTTGGGTACAAAAAAAATACAGCAAGATCAGTTAATTATGATTTCATCCAACATATTGCCCTCCCAGATGCATACACTTATTACAGTGATCCTTCAGTTTTTCTAAGCCCTGTAAAGGAACTCAGAAGGTTGAGCTTCCAACCAGGCCTTTTACGATATCCTTAAAGCCAGGAACTTTCAGTCCCTCCCACCTCATGTGTATACACGCACACACACATGTATAAACTTTCTATGCACACTTGCACACACATATTTTTATATCTCCATGACTACCAAAGGTAGATAAATGGAGGTTTTGGAACATTGCTTAACAATTGGATTGTGTACATATACTGTTCTAATGCACTTAGGAAGGTGCAAAACTCACAATATTATATTTACTTTTTACCTTCTATAACTCAAAAGATTTATACATAAGTATATTGTTCTCATCTTCTACAAGCACCTATACAAAAAGATAGGGCTATTGGTTTCATGTTAACAATGAACGTAGTTTGTCAATTCATGAACAGGTCAAAATATTTCTGGTTGCAGAATTGCTAGCAAAATATGTTCCTTGTCAGCATGAAACTATTGGCTCCTAGCTTTCTGACTTATATTACATTATGAAATTTATTAATTTATTCCCTAACTTCTGCTCTTATGTACTTCTTCTTTCTATTTGTTCAACATACATACATACATATGTGTTTATATTCTCTTTTTTACTTACTTGTTTCAGTCATTTGACTGCGGCCATGCTGGAGCACTACCTTTAGTCGAGCAAATCGACCCCAGGACTTATTCTTTGTAAGCCTAGTACTTATTATATTGGTCTCTTTTTCCGAACCACTAAGTTATGGGGATGTAAACATAGCACCATCGGTTGTCAAGCGATGTTGGGGGGGGGGACAAACACAGACACACACA
>NC_068994.1:29140628-29143033 GCF_001194135.2 Octopus bimaculoides
ATATATATATATATATATATATATATATATATATATATACATATATATACATATATATGACAGGGTTCTTTCAGTTTCCGTCTACTAAATCCACTCACAAGGCCTTGGTCGGCCCGAGGCTATAGCAGAAGACACTTGCCCAAGGTGCCACGCAGTGGGACTGAACCTGGAACTATGTGGTTGGTAAGCAAGCTATTTACCACACAGCCACGCCTGATTATATATATATATAATAATTTCATATACACAATTTAGAAAAGAGTTATTAATAGTTTCATGCTGTTGAGATACAATAATTTGACAGATTTATGTAACATGCTGAATTATTATATCTTTACAGTATGAAACTATATGTAGCTATTTTTAAAATTGTGAATATTAAATGATATTTATCTCTCACTGGATAGAGTACATTTTTTGTTGATCTTACCCAAAATGTAACAGTAGTACTGATTATATAGTGTATTCTTATACACTGTTTAGTGTATTTTCATACATACATACATGAATATATATATATATATATAAATATATATATAATGATACTCACACACACATGCAAGCATATGTTCTTTTACACACACACACGAATATATGTACATATTTAACTTTAATATAACATCATCATCATCATCATTATCATCATCATAAGCAAAGATGTTTCTCTTTATTATTACATCCCCTTCTTTCTGCCTTATCATGCTGGTATGATTTGGACATGTATGACCAAATGACATGTGCCAAAACCTAACATCATTTGTCTCCATGAAGCTCCACGTTGTGAAGCACGTTGAAATCATTTTCAAAATTTTCTCCGCTTTAGTATAGAATATTCCTATGAGCACATACATACATATAATCAAATATATATACATCCTTAACCTAGTTATGAAAGCATTTATAGCACATCCTCAGCATAGCTAGAACACAATTTGAAGACTGGCTTTTCTCTTCATCACCAAAAAATATTTCAGCCTCCAACAATTGCTGACACTTTACAAAGCTCAAGTGAGACCTGCAATGGAGTATTACTCCCATGTCTGAAACAGTGCTGCTGCTACACTAACAGACACCTTAGACTACACACATAAACATCTTAGAAGTGGGCCACAGGACTGATTGGCATAAAATTACTCAGACATATTCCAGTTACTCTGCCTTTTCTATTACTACTGGTTTTGTTCCTGCTCCACTCAGGCACTCTAGACCCATTCATCTCTCCACTTTTCTCCCACTCTTGTTGTGTCGAATTCTCCAGGACCCATGCTAATCACTATACTTAGTCCTTCTTCCCTACAACATAGCCCTTCTAGAATCTCTCCTCCCTACTCATGTTTTTCCTGTAGGTGTTGTTGTGCAGTAGTTTGCATGGAACATTACCTGCATAAATTTCACCAGTTTCAGAGGGCTTGTCCCTCTCTTCCAGATCCATCAAGTACAAAAAATGCATACACACACACACACACACACATAAATCATAAATGCACACAAACATATATACACACACATAAACATATATACATACACATAAACACATGCACATATTCATGAAAATGTACCATGGATGTTAACTTGAAAGTTCCTTCCCTGATACATTCCATTCTCTTGATACAAAATAGTGCCAGTGGTAGGATATGATGGTTCTGTGGTTGGCAATCCCAAAACATGCTGTGTCTTCTCATTTTGTCTTTTCTACAATTACAATAACCTCTACTCTTTGAAGCTGGTTGGTCTTACACCACATCTCCTCTCAGGCACTACTGAGGTTCTCATCTCTTCTCCTTTTGTCACCTATATTGAGTGAGTAAGTGTGTGTGTGCATGTGTCCTCATTCCTGGTCCCACACTAATCCCTGCCATTTAATCCTTCTTCCCTAGAATTCCCTCCCTGCAGTTATCAACTTGCACTTGTTCAAGAGGAATATCAATTACATTATTCTTGGCAGTCTTGGAGGCCTTGTCGAAGACCAAGAGCACAGACCCTTCTTTCATAACAAACGATTAGACATATAAAGTTACCCTCTCTATTTGGTCATTGAGTTCTCCACATACATGTATGCATACACACACATAATCACTAACCAGCTGGTATTATTTCATTTCTAGAATATTCTATTAATCTGTAACAGAAAGGTAACAATCACACGTACTGTAATGAACAGCCATAATGATGTTGATGACAAGAATGACAATGATGGTGTTGTTGATGATATTGATGGCAATGATGATGATGATGAAGCAATAAAACTTCAAACCAATGTCTTTGCAGAATAAACTGCTACACTTTATTTCAGAAATGCTATTTGAACATGTTGCAATTGTTGTGTTAATCAGCTGTAGTTTTTTGTACTTGCTTGCCACCACTACTAGTACCACCACCGCCACCGCCACCGCCACCGCTACCAC
>NC_068994.1:29143159-29154296 GCF_001194135.2 Octopus bimaculoides
CACCACCACCACCACCACCACCACCACCACTGCTATCTCCACCAAATTGTGAAGCCGAAGAACCAGGTGAATTGGTCCAATCTCCACCAGAACCTGTTAAGTGTGGGATTGAAAATGGTCTTGACCAGAAATAATTGCTATCCCAAGTTTGTGGCATCTGGGACAAGTAGGAAGAGTTCACCCATGGAGATCCAATAGCAGGTGGTTGGAGACAAAGGGCTGAAGTAGAGGAAAGTGGCTGATTTGATGGGAAGTTCTCTTGGCGCTCCTTGTGGGAATTTTTAGCTTTTGACTGTTTTGATTGTCCATTGGATATCATTGTCTGTTGGAGGGAATTTCTGCGCATGTCAGTTGCTGATGATAGATTAAGACAGTTCTGTGATACATTAGAACTATTAGAGTCTGAGAATGGCATTTCATAATTGTGGTGAGTGCGTAAATGATTTTTCAGATTAGCCTTTTGTGCAAAAGACTTTTCACAAAATTGACAATGAAATGACTTTTGACCTGAATGTGTTCGTCTGTGGTTATCTAAGTTAGCTCTCTGTGAGAATGACTTTGAACACAACTCACATGAGAAAGGCTTTTCTCCAGTGTGTGTTCGACGGTGGCTGTCTAAATTTGCTCTTTGGGGGAAGGATTTATCACATAAATCACACTTGAATGGACGTTCTCCTGTATGTGTACGCCTGTGACTGTCCAAGTTTGCTCTCTGACAGAAAGATTTTGGGCAGAATTCACAACTGTATGGTCTTTCACCAGAATGAGTCCTCATGTGAATTTTTAGATTTCCTTGCTGAGCAAAGCTTTTCCTGCAAACTATACAGACATATGGTTTTAAACCTGTGTGTGTACGTTCATGATTTTTGAGGTCTGTTTGTTGAGAAAATCCTCGAGTGCAGAACTGACAAACAAATGGTTTTTCTCCCGTATGAGTTCTTATATGATTTTTAAGATTGATATTTAGTGTGAAGCTTTTACTGCACTCTGGACATTGAAACAGTTTCTCTCCAGTATGAATTCGGCGATGACTGTCGAGATTTGCTTTCTGGCAAAAAGACTTACTGCACAAATCGCAGCTGTATGGTTTTTCACCAGAGTGAGTTCGGAAATGCACTTTCAGATTTCCTTGCTGAGCAAATGACTTGCAGCACACAGTACAAATGTAAGGTTTTTGACCTGTGTGAGTTCGTTCATGATTCTTCAAGTCTGTTTGTTGTGCAAATGCTTTAGGGCAGTAGGTACAAACATATGGCCGTTCACCACTGTGTATACGATAATGTGTTTTCAAATTGATTTGCTGTGAAAAAGCTTTGCTGCATATATTGCACTCATACAGTTTCTCCCCAGTATGGATGCGTTCATGATTCTTCAGGTTTGTCTGTTGCGTAAATGACTTGGAACACGTAGTGCAAGCATAAGGCTTCACACCTGTATGGGTGCGAATGTGACTATCCAGATTTGCTCTCTGTGAAAAGCATTTGTCACAGAATTCACAATGGAAAGGCCGCTCACCAGTGTGGGTGCGTCGGTGATTGTCAAAATTTGCCCGTTGGGCAAAGGTTTTATTACAGAATTCACAGCTATATGGTTTCTCACCACTGTGTGTCATCTGATGAGTTTTTAGGTGAGCCCGCTGTGAAAATGCCTTACTGCAGTGGCCACAATAAAAATGCTTTTCATCAGCTGGTGCCCGTTCATGATTGTCAAGATTAGTTCTGCGTGCAAAGCCCTTACGGCAGATTTCGCACTTGTAAGGTTTCTGTGAGGTTGCGTTTATAGAGATTCCTGCAGATGGAATATTATTACCGGTGCTAGGCATGCCATTATTGTTACTGTTGTTGTTGTTGTTGTTATTGTTGTTGTTGTTGTTGTTGTTGCAGCTGTTGCTGTTATTGTTGTTGTTGATTTGTCCAGGCTGGTTAAGTTTGGCAGGTTTTTGGCTGTATAACCCACTTGCAGCAACATGTGGGTCTCTTGAGAGGAATACTTTATTGCATAGATCATAACTGAACTGGTTTCCTAAGGCATACATAGACTGGAGAGAATACATGAGCTTGGAATATTCAGAACTTGAACAGTTCTCCAGTGTGTACTTCATCATGATGTTGTTGTTGTTACTATTGTTGTTTAGCTCTAGGTCAGCCCTAAATAAGTTGACCTCTGATCAAAAGTTTTCAAGATGTGTCCACGCTGTTTTGTTTTCAGCAATAATGTATCAAGGGCTACATTATTCAATATGCTCTTTGTTTTTGTTTTTTAAGGTGTGATTTGTAAGTGATATGGCTGCTATTTTGACTCCATAGACGCTCCCTCATTCTTCAATTATGTGTAAGAATAATCAAAACATTCCTTACGAAGTCACATCTCTGGGTCATAAGGTCCCTTCATTGCTCTGTAGCAGTTTGTTAAGCATTTTATTCAAGAGATAATGAAGAAAGACATCTTTAAAAATCAGTTGTTAATGACTGAAAAATTATTGATGGTAGACCATCAATAATAGTGTAGGGTTAAAAACCAAAGAAGATTCACCATTGATGAAGGTAAAAGCATGGGAGGAGTTCTGAAGCTGAGTAACATTAATGAATAATAAACAAAGAAGACAAACAGGAAAACTTCATGAAAGATAGTTAGAGTCTGTTCCAGGCTAAAGTGGTTGGAGGTTAAATAAAAATTTCTCTCTATGTAGTCATACAGCTGTGTTTGTGTCTGAAACAAAAGAAACAACAGGTTATTAAGTGGAATTACTGAAACATTAATTCTACAAGGAGACATTGATATCAGTAAGTTACTTTGCACATTAGGTAAGGCATGTATATGGTTTTGAAGAATCCACTAGAAATAGCAGCCAAAACTCTCTCAAATCACACCCAACTGTCTTAAATAAGAGTAAGATCACATTAAATAACATAATACTGGATACCTTTAAAAATCAGGATAGTCTTTGGGTTAAACATCAACAGCAACAACATTGGGTGTATATAACCTATGATAATTACAGTGTTGGATATGAATTTTATAGACACCAATAACTTATTTGTTTACATATTTATTATATATCATGATTTATGAACAATAATGTTATTTGTTAGAGATTTCTAACAGATCAATCAATGATTGATTGTATTTATGATGGCAAGAATGACATGGGAGTTCTTGTGAAACATAATGTAGAACAATCTCTGCAGGATATCTGAGAGCAAAAGCAAAAGTACCAGTTTATTGGTTTTCTTGCTGATGTGTATATCATTTGATGATGTACATAAAGAGCGATATATACGTATGCAAGACATATGCATGAATATGTATGTATGTATGTATGTATGTATGTATGTATGTATGCATGTATGTACACACACACACATCATCTAATATACACAATTTACAAAAGAGCTACTAATAGTTTCATGCTGTAGAGATACAATAATTTGGACAGATTTACATGACATGCCACATATCTGCAATCTTTCAGGTTCAGTGCATATCATTAGATGTATTTAAAAATCAGGACTCAAAGAGATCTCAAAGTAAACTTAGCAAAGGCTAAGGTTTTAGTAAATCAGAAACAAGACAGGATCTTGTTACCATCATGGAAATGGCCATGTTTGATAGGTAGAAAAGGAATACCTAGAAATTCCATACAGTGTGCTCTGTGGAAACTATGATTGTGCAAAAAGATTTCATATGTGGCAATTGCACAGGAGCAGTAAACAGCAAGAGTACGTAAAATGGATTCTTTCAAATGTCTTGAGAAGTAGTAGATGTCTGGGAAGTAGTTAAAAATGAACAACAAAACGTTTGGGGAGCTTTAATCCTCGTCGGTAACAAAGGTCTTCTTTCACAGAGTAATTTTGTGTATTGTATGAGGCTTGTGTACTAAGTGCAATGCTGTATGGTAGAGGCCTAGAATGAAAGGTATCTACAGAGATCACAAACAAATGAAATATGTTCTGCTGGATATGTAAATTTAGTATGCATGAATGATGAAGCACAAATGAAGTGAGAGGAAAACTATTATATTTACTCACATATGAATCTCCTACTTAATTAGGGTTAAATTTTGGTATAAAATTTTTTCCTCCATAGTTTTAGCCTTGCCCTGTGTATAAGTTGCACACCAGATTTTCCAGTTAAAATCAAGTATAAAATAGTGTAACTTATACACAAGTAACTATAGTAGGTATAAGAGGAATGAGTTACAGTGTGCAAGAGAGAAGACTGATGCTATAGTTATGTGACATATATGGGGTATGTCTATAGTATAATAGAAGTGCTGAATACTCAAAGTGGGAGGAACTTGTGAAAGAGGAAGATGTGAGAAAAAGTAGTGAAGTCTGATTTCAACAAGCAGAACATTGTGAAGGAGATGACAAAAGACTGTGATGATTGATGAGATGTGATTGGTGACACATAATGCTGGAGAAAACCTACCCATTTGTACAAATATATTGGAATAAATGTTAAAATAGTAATAGTAATGGATGTGAGGATGTATTATTTAACACTGGGTCTCTCACTTAAATTTCCATCTGCTGTTTCCTCCCCTTCAATACCTTCTCAAGTTGCACTTAATCCTCTCTCCTGATGAGGGACAGCAATGGATCTGATTCCCTTCTCTCCCATCATTATATCTGTGTAACAGGGGACTGTACTAGATCTAACTTTATTCAATACACCCTATCACTACCATCCTGCCAGCCAACACACCCTAACCAGTGTTCCTTTTCCACCATCAGTCACTTTTTCTTATTATTGCCCATTCTCTGTTGATATACATTATTCTCTCTCTCTCTCTCTCTCTTATCAGGAAACATGCAACTGCCATCACTATTTCTCTTCCATTACTCCCTCCCCTACAACCCTCTCATGTGAATCACACTGCCTTTCTCTTATCATATTCTTTCACCATCTGTGTCGGTTTTTCTGTCATCACTCTTTCTTTGATTCACTCTCTTGGTCACACTGCTTCTTAATGAACAGACAGAAGAGAACGTAAAGTTGGAAGAACTCCTTAGTCTTGTTTGGTACAAGACAACTTCACTAGTGCTGGTGCTGTGATAAAATGCAGTTGTACATTCTGTAAAGTGAGTGATAAATGAGCAAAGATAACAAATTCTTGATCTCTTGAAGACATGACAACCTCTCTAGCGCTTGTGCTTAGGTAAAATGAACTGAGTACATTCTGAAAAGTAGTGGGTTCTAGGGAAGGAATTTAACCATAGAATTCTTCCTAAAATGGAATGTATAAGTGAGACATGATCACCTGACCTATATTGGACTGTTACAACCCATCATACCCAAGTCAGAATGAAAAGAAGATATAAAATATGATGTTGATGATGATGATGATGATGATGATGATGATGATGATAATGACAGTAGCATTGGCAGTGATGATGATGGTTGTGGTGGTGGTGATGATGATGATGATGATGATGGTGGTGATGTTGATAGTGATGATGGTGACAGAAATATGTTCATGGCAGTTGAAACACAAAAATGAAGAAATGACAAATGCGCAATTATTGGCAGAGAGGGAGAGATTGAGAGAGAAGAGAGATTGAGAGAGAGAGAAAGAGCAGAGTTAATCCTTTAGCATTTAAACCAGCCATATCTGGTCCAAATATTCTACCTCTTTTATGTTCAAAGTAGCCAGATCCAGCTTCTCACACCTACCCTACAATGTCATTATAAAAATATACAATTACATCATCAAAATCTCGAAGCTACAAGATAAAGCACATTTAATTCAGAACAATGTGAATACATAGACATTACATTTGACAGAGTAATCTGAATGCTGAAGAGTTAAATGTCTCAATTGTTATGTGGAAGACAGGTGACTGAACCAGTCTGAACAGATGATACAAATAAATGATAATCAGTAAAAATTGCCACACACTGACAGCAAAAATTTCCCAAACTGAACAAACTATAGCTACATATTTTTCTATGATTAACCCATTTTAGAACAACCAACCTGAGACCAGCACCTCTAATTCTTTGATACAAAACCTGTGTGGTTAGGAAGCTTGCTTCTCAAATCCAGGGTTTCAAGTTCAGTCCCACTGTGTGACACCTTGGGTGAGTGTCTTCTGCTTTAGCCTCAGGCTGACCAAAGCCTTGTGACTGAATTTGGTAGGCAGAAGTTTCCATTGTGTGTATAGATGTGTGTGAAAGTGCATGTACCTCCTAAAGCTTTTGTAAGTTAGTTAAATTAAAAGAAAACAACCACTGACTTTGATGGTTCAATGTTGTTTTCAATGATGAAGATCCTGATGTTTAATCAACAGGCCTATCTGCTCATTAAAGTCACTCATCATTATCATCATCATCATCATCATTTAAGATCTGTTGTCCATGCTGGCATGGGTTGCTGGCAAGCTGGAGAGCTACACCAGGCTCCAGTCTGATTTGGCTTGATTTCTATGGCTGGATGCCCTTCCTAACACCAACCACTTTACAAAGTATGCAGGGTATTCTTAAATAAAAATACCCTTAAAATAATTCTCAGGTACCATCAGCATAACAATGAATGACAAAGCTGTACTTTTGGAATTACAGGTACAACTCGTCTTCTTTAAAGAGCAAGAGACAGGAATGAGAAATGTTGGACTTTCCATCCCTCACTGCAATCAAATATATTGATGTTTTACCACTGTTTAACATAATTCCCCGTTGCAAAGTGTGTGGGATGATGAAGGAGTGTGGAGAATGAATGAATAAGAGGACTGAATGAATAAGAGGAATGAAAGAGTGTGGGGAATGAAGTAATGTGGTCAGTTAGTCAGAGAGACAAATCTAATCCTAGATTACACTATGTCTGAAAAGTGAAAGGATGGTCACTGCTAAAATGCATTTGATCACAAGTTTGCTTAATCAGGACGAAACAATAACAACATGAAACTATATAATAACTTTATAAAAAACCTTGTTATTATAAAGTAAGGTTTAAATATCTGAGATGAGATTATTTTTTGGACTAACTTCCTCATTAAGGATCCACAAAAATTCAAAAGCATTTGAAGCTCTGGAGGTCACCTCCTTCAAGGCAGACCTGTCTTGATCTATATCCTCTTGTGTGTTTGGGGTTGATTGTGCTATCTATTCAAAGCTGCTTTCAGAGCATCTCTGAAGCTCTAATATGGTGCACCAACACTACACCCACCATCTGCAGGTGCAGAAAAGAAGACTGCCCCTGGCAATCTACATCTAGAATTCTGACATCCAGCCCAGGGCAGTTGGATTTGGTTTAGTTAAACAAACAAACTGAGGACCTTGTCATTCTTAAGACTGCACAAATAGATGATCAAGCATGCAATCATGCATATATACATACACACACAAATATATATATATATATACATGTGATGAGTATAGAGGGATAAATTATCCAGGTGGGTAACATAAGAGCTCTCAGCTATAGTCCAGGTTACAGCTAACTACATCAAGAAGTAAGAAGCACCAAGTCTCCGTATTATTTGTAATTGTTTTGGATTATATACATTTATATATATCTTTTATCTTTCACTTGTTTCAATCATTTGACTATAGCTATGATGGAGCACTGCCTTTGAACAATTTTTAGTTGAGTAAATTGACCCTGGTATTTAATTTTTTTAAGCCTGTTACTTATTGTATCATTCTCTTTTGCCAAACCACTAAGTGACGGGGATGTAAACACACCAACAATGGTTGTCAAACAATACTGAGGGACAAACACAGGCACAAAGATACACATATATACATACATACACACGATATATACACACACACATACATATGATGAACTTCTTTCAGTTTCTGTCTACCTAATCCACCCACAAGGCTTTGGCCTAAGGCTATAATAAAAAGACACTTGCCCAAGGTACCATGCAGTGGGACTGAACCTGGAATCATGTAGTTTGGAAGCAAATTTCTTGTCACAGTTATGCCTGTGCCTATATCACACACACACACACACACACACACACACACACATGCATGTGTGCACACACATATATACTTACATACTACATACATTGTTTCTTCACCTTTGAAATAAGTGAACATACATGCAAACATACATATATATCTATACATACACACACTAACATACATACACACATAATACAATTAATCTGTGAAAAAAGATTAAGTGGAAGAATTTGTTACATTTTGAAACAGACTTATTTTTGAGATCCTTAATTTTCAACATGTCCCCTCTCATTGCACATAGAGACAATGATGTGATTACGAAGTCCTAGAAACATGTTTTGTAGCTGATTTTAACTTATAACTTGAATCATATTAGATGTCCTAGCTTGAAAGAAATCATTAGAATGAAGTTTTCTTGAATAACCAGTCAGCATTACATGACTCTCATAAAATTAAGCTGAAGTAATTATGTTTAAAATAAAATCAACAAATGCTATCTTTTTACTTTTACTTGTTTTAATCATTCGATAGTGACCATGCTGGTGCATCACCTTGAAGAGCTTAGTTAAGCAAATCAACCTCAGTACTTATTTCTAAAGCTGGGTACTTATTTTATTGGTCATTTTTGTTGATCTGCTAGATAACAGGGACATAAACAAACTAACATCAGTCAAGTAGTGAGAATGAGTGACACACACACACACAGGCATGATGAGCTTACACACAAGTTTCTAACTTCCAAAAATCACTCACAAAGCATTGGTTGGCTCATGTCTACTGTAGAAGACACTGGCCCAAGGTGCTGCATAGTGGGACTGAAGCCAAGATCACATGGTTGCTAAGTTAGCTTTTTAACCACAGAGCCATGCTTGTAATAATTTTTTCAATGACAATGGTAAAATAGATGCATCAAGCTTTTAAATGTAGTTTACAAAATTACTTACATTCAGTTAGAGCATTACTGACTAGTAATTGGTACTGAAGAAGAGGTGTAACAGAAACAGCAAAGACGTCCAATGTAAGTTGCCTTTGACCTATTAGTGAAGGGACTGAATAATGATATAGAATCCATCTGTGAAAATACAAAGGAAATGAAAATAGGATAACTCAGTTGAGTACCAGTTTGTTTGGTATCTCACCATTAAGTTCTCAATTTTCTACTATTCTTTCTGTATCTTTATCTGTTCTGTTATTGATCCACCAATCTGTGAGTGAGAAGTAATCTTATTAGGGTTAGGAAATTCCTGGCTCTGTTTATGGTGATTTCTCAAGATTACTTTTCTATTTCTAGCTTTACTCTGCTGTGTTATACATATCTGCTCATCCATCTGTACAAAACATATTTCCTCTCTCTCTAAAGAAGTAGTATATTGGTTTGAAATTTTGGCACAAAGCCAGCAATTTTGGGGGAGAGATAAGTTGATTCCATTGACCCCAATGTTCAACTGATAATTATTTTATTGACTCCAAAAGGATGAAAGGCAAAGTTAACTTAGGTGGAATTTGAACTCAGAATGTAAAGATGGACGAAATGCTGCTAAGCATTTTGCCCAGCATGCTAATAATTCTTCCAGCCCATCACCTTGAAGAAATTATATATTGAGCAACCATAACACCTCTAGATAATATTGAAAGGATTTAATAGAAAGCACCATCAAATGGAGCTTCCTTTAATATCTTCATTCATTTATGTCAAGGTACAAGGAAGTTTCCACTACTCTGTTGCAGTTCATCTGGAAACTCAAAAACCAGGGCTGACATGATCTCCAATGAAATGAAATATTATTCATAATGCCAAACTATATTTTTATAGGAACTGGAACTGCTTCATCGAAGTATTGTCCAAATGTTACCATCAGGGATGGTTCCCCTTGAAAAACTGTCAAAGTTCGAAGATGTCTGAACACTGCATCCCATAGAAACCAGTTCCATTGGGAGCTTCAGCTTCCTAATGGAAGGAAATGGAAAGGATGTTTTTAGAAAATAGAGGAATTATTCATAAAAATTGTATTAGAAAAACAAAAATAGTAAGATATTCATCACAAACGCCTCTATTGCATAACATTTTTAGCATCTCTAAGGCTCCCCATTATATGTTCATCTCCATTGATGGAGAGAAAAAAGCAATTTTGGACATTTTGAGATTTTATTAAAATTAATGGTAAATTTGATCATGACAAAAAAGAACATCTCAGTTATAATATTAAAGAAAAAAGAACCTAGGAAGAAAATAAGATTTATATGCAGTTTGGATACATGAAGCAATAGACATAAAAATTAAAGGCATGGTTGTGTGGCTTGCAACCTTATGGTTCTGGGTTCAATTCTACTGCACAGCACTTTGGGCAAGTGTCTCCTACTATATAGCCACAGGCTGACAAATGTCATGAGTGAACTTGGTAGATGCAAACTGTGTAAAACCCCTTTGTGTATATATACCCAATGTAATCAATTACTGTGTAGTGTAATACAATATACCTATGCAACAGAAAATCCAAGAAATCCAAACAAAAAATTTTTCTGTATGGAGTACGTAGAGCATGAAGTCAAAGTGTGAAAAGTAGAAACAGATTTATTTTTTTTTATATGACTTCCATAAGATTACAGCTGTTTTGTAACCTTCAACATGTAGAATTATTAATTGTGGTGTGCAAAATTATATGTACATGCTTATATCAATATGTATGCTCAGCATTATACAATACAATCGTATATTCACAAATTGATGCAAATAAAGAAAGCTAACTCATCAGGTCATCAGAAACATCATGGGTACATCTATGATTCAACTCTAAACATACACACAAAATTTACCCTTATATGTACAATGTTTGGAAGGCCAGAATTGGACAACATTGAAATAATTTGATCAGTAAAGAGAAACAAAGAGAGAAATAGATCTGCTAATGGTATTATTCTTTATAGAAGAATTTTAGGATCTTTTTTAAAACGGGGGCCACATTTTTCATTAATGTTTTACGTAGTGTTGTTTTTGGTACCGAAAGACTTTCAAACTTCGTATACTTATCTATTTTGTGTTATAGAACAGAAAAATATTTTTGTATTCGAATTTATTTCATGTAAAAAATTGTCTTATTTCGATAATTTCAACCAATCACTGACGTCCATTCAGTCGATATACATTAAGTGCCGACTACATAAACAAACGATTCTTCGTTTCATTTGCTTTTTTCATTTTAAATTTGCTTTAACCCTAACC
>NC_068994.1:29155050-29158086 GCF_001194135.2 Octopus bimaculoides
TATATATATATATATATATACATACATACATATATATATATACATATATATATGTGTGTGTGTGTCTTTGTATTTGCCCCCTCTTTTTACTATTTGACAACTGGTGTTGGTTTGTTTACATCTCCAAACTTAGCAGTTCAGCAAGTATTCAATAGAATAAGTATCAGACTCAAAAAGACAAAATGAAAACAAAAAAGAAGGAACTGAGGTTGATTTGTTCAATGAGACCTCCTCAAGGTGGTGCTGCAGGTGGAATATTCCCTAAAAAATTTAGAAATATTCCCTAAAAAATTTTCTTATAGCATAACTATGCCACGGAAAGTATGTTTTGCATCTATATTGACTACATTTCATTTCGCTTGAACTTTGTGTGTGTACATTTTGCTGTTTTCAATATTATCAGTTCTCTGAGTGTGTCTGTGTCTGTGAGTGTGTGTGTTTCTGCAGTTGTTATGTCTATAGTAAACTATAGTAAAGAACATTTAATGCTGTTTTTATGAACCCACATCTAATGAAGTAGCCATCCTTATGGTAGGTGATCCACATGAAAATCATGATATTCTCATTCATGCTCAAGATAACAACCATAAACATGTTTCACAGACACATCCCTCTTATAGTGCTCTCCAATATCCTTTTATTCTGTGGAATGGACAAGATGGGTATCATTTCAATATTCCACAAATTGAACCTGCACCAGTGGAGCCAATTACAAACAAAAAGTTGTCATCAAATAACTTCTATTCTAACCAACTGATGTTAAAACCAGAACAAATCAATTACACACGTCAACTAAATTTTATTTTCATTTACATATTCATTACATTATCTCAACCAGCTATAGTTATTTGAAATACACTGCTCTACAACAACCAGGTTTCATTAGAAAGTGAAAATAGTTTCACACTTTCAATTTGAACCAAAATTACAAAGTGTGCATTATGAGAATGACAATGAGTGAATAATGAAAGTAATGCTTCTCTGAATTAGTCACAACTGTAGTATAATAAAGAAAGCTGCTTATCATCTATCTACCAAAGAAACTATGTTTTTGGCACAACAACTCTCTTTTTACAACTAAAATAATCTTGGAAATGAGGTCAGGTCGCACAATTTTGAGGTCATTTTGGGGCAATATTTTGATTTGCTTCTAATGTTTTACTTTCATCCAATGATTTACACATGCATAGAATTCTACTCAGACAAACATTAATGAAAATGTACACATAAATATTGTATCAAAATAAGCTGCAACCAAAAACATTCCATAAAGACATCCATTTCTTTATATGTTATGAGGAAATACAGTCACTCACTCTCGTTCTCTTATGTACATGCACAAAAAAGATGTATGCATATGTATTTATGGACATGTATAAGAAAGATAATGTGTGTGAGAGAGAGAATGAGTGCCACTTACATACATGCAAAAAAAATTCATACATCAAGCACCTTCATTCACTCACTCTCTCTCTTTCTCTCTCTCACACACACGTCCATATATCTTTCACTTTCTGCTCTCACTTCAAAGCAAATGCTGCCTTTTCACTTTCTCTTCTCTTTAAATTTCTGCTCCCTTCAAAGCATAAAGAAATTAACAATTGTTTACGGAAATTATTTACATTATTTACATTTGATGGATATTTGTCCTCATCTTGTTTGTTGTTAACATAATGTTTCGGCTGATATACCCTCCAGCCTTCATCAGATGTCTTGGGGAAATTTCGAACCTGGGTTCTCATTCCTGAAGTATTTTTCGATGTATTATTATTATTCAGGTCACTATCTGGAATCGAACTCGGAATCTTGGGGTTAGTAGCCTGTGCTCTTAACCACTACTCCGTATGCCCGTGGGCGTAGTGGTTAAGAGTGCGGGCTACTAACCCCAAGATTCCGAGTTCAATTCCAGACAATGACTTGAATAATAATAATAATAATAACATTGAAAAATACCTTAGGAATGAGAACCCAGGTTTGAAATTTCCCCAAGACACCTGATGAAAGCTGGAAGGTATATCAGCTGAAACATTGTGTTAACAACAAATAAGATGAGGACAAATATTTGTCAAATGTAAATAATGTACATAATTCCTCATCTCTTAAATATAGAACTGTGTTTACGAAAATTAATGAACAATCATATGATTCCATATGATCAAGTTGACAACTTTGCTTCTTCAAATGAAAGAATGCCATAAAATAACACACACACACACTCTAGGTAAAACTTCTGTATGAATTATGTTATTTCTTGCTGTGTGTATGCGCAAATTTACAGCTCAAATCCAATTGAAATAACCTTTTACTATTTTGTAATTTGTTTGTGATGAGCGTATTTAAAAACCTGATCTTCGATATAATCTTAAAAGAAAATTTTCCCAGAAATCCTGTCCTTTACCTCTTCTTTCTAGCATGTCCGAGGTGACATATGTGCTCCCCACTTATTTCTTTCCTAAATTTCTTCCAATTCCTATGTCTGTGATAATATATGAGATTAGGATTTCTTTCACAAAACACATTCTCAATATTTTAATCTTCTCTCTCTCCACACCAAATTCATTTTTTACTTTTTTCAAATTTTTTCTTGGTAATCCATAGAGAAAAAACAGAGGGTACGAATCCTTAAGAATTTTACCCATCACCTCACCACTTTCAAAAAGCTACACACTCCCAATGTTTCACTTTTAGCCTTTTGGAAAGTGTGGAAGTTTCTTCAGAAATAATGTTGTATACCTGTTGTTTCTAGCTTTTCGGGTTTTCTGGTGGTGGTCTGGTATTTTTTAGGCCTGCTATTTCAGTAGAATTCTATGCATGTGTGAAACATCAGATGAAAGTGAGAGATCGGGAGATTTTAGCTTTTTGAAAGTGGGTAGGTGATGGGTGGGCAAGGTGGGGGGAGGGGCATTGAGTGTTTCTTTAAGAAAAATTAAGCTATAAAACAATATATATATTTCCAAGATTCATAATCTCTGTATTTTTCTATGTGGATAAAAAAAGAAAATTTGAAAAAAGTTACAAACTAAGAAATTGCAGTGG
>NC_068994.1:29158268-29159310 GCF_001194135.2 Octopus bimaculoides
AAAATGTGATTTCTGGACAAAATCGTATTAACCCCCTTTTATATGATGAAACAATACATAGTTTGTGATCCTTCTTAAGAACAGAAAGCACTTACATGTAAACCCGTGTAAGGTGTACCCTCCCCACTTCACTTTTAAACAAGCAATAACTTCCATAATGCCATTAACTACATATCAGTTGTGCTGATTCTGCCCATAAGAAAAGAACAAATAATACAATGTGGTTGTAGGTCATAACACCTGGGTAACGCCAGGATGCATTGCTAGTGTCTATCTATATATTTATGTATGAAAGACAATTTGTATATGTGTGTGTGTGCATATGTTCCTTATGCATTCAAAAACTGAGTTGCTGATTTTGACATATGGGGTATCAAAAGATTCAGTAATCTTTCGGTTACCAAATATACTTTATTTTCATTTACATATTTTCTACATTATCCCCAAAACCAGCTTTAGTTATTTGAAAGGCACTGCTCTACAATGAGAGTGAAAATAGTTTCACACTTTCAATTTGAACCAAAATGACAATGTGTTGCATTATGAGAGTGACGATGTGTGAATAATGTGAAGTAGTGTTTCTCCGAAATAGTCACATCTGTTCTATAAATTTGCTATAAAAGCAGGTAGTAATTTTATCTTGTACTTATTCTTAGTGCAAGTTTTGAAGAGTGCAGTTCGATTTTAACAGTTATGCTTTCAAAGCTTTAATGTAAGTGACAAAGGAGCATATTCGGCATATTTTACTTTATGAGTTCCATAAAGGCAACAACACAACAGAAAGTGTGAGGAATATTAATGCAGTATATGGAGATCGGACAGTAAGCGTAAGCCAGTCTCAACTGTGGTTCCAGAAATTCCAAGCAGGAAACTACAGTCTAGAAGATGAGCCTCGTTCTGCTGAGCTCGATGAGGACATCCTGCAAACCCTGGTGGAACAAAATCCCATCATAACTGTTGAGAAACTAGCAGAGAAGCTTGGATTTGGTCATTCAAGCAGTCATTCAAGTCAGCACTAGAAAGAAAATGACCATCTTTGGTT
>NC_068994.1:29159406-29160232 GCF_001194135.2 Octopus bimaculoides
TATGTACATGTATATGAAATGGACATGTGTGTTTGCATGTGCCCCACTTTCTGCCCCATCTGATTATCATTTATTCCGCAATCTTCAAAATCATTTGGACGGAAAAAATATGAATTCTGTAGACAACGTCAGAACAGTAGAAGAGGAGTATTTTCCGTCATGGACATGTGAATTTTGGAAGAGGGGCCTTGCAAGTCTACCAGACAGAAGGGGAGTATATTTTAGAGTGAGCGCCAGAGACAAATAGAGGGCAAGAGAAAGAGAGGGGGGAAGGAAAGGGAAGGAGTTTCATAATGAGTCTCAGGGTGACGGGGTGGGTGGACGGAATGCGAATGAGGCTTAAAAATAACAATAATTGTTGTGTCCGCCGCCGTCTTCTCCTCCACCACCACCACCATCAACATCAACACCAACTCCATCTTCATTAGTGGTTAGTAGTCGTAGTAACAATATTTTCATGGAAATTGTTATCCACCTCCTCCACTTCTCGATCATCATCATCAAATACCCTGCACCACCACCACCTCCACCACCTCCACCACCACCACCACCAACAACAGCAACAACTACAACACCGGTATTTATTCTGTATGAGCAGTAGTAATTATTAAACCTCCATTGCCATCATGATCATAATCATAATCATCATCGTCGTCATCATCATCACCATCATCATCATCATCACCATCATCATCATCATCATCATCATCATTAGCATCATTAGCATCGCCCCCACCAAAAACCCACCACTACCACCACCACCACCACCATCATAATCATCATTCTTACCACAAGCATCATCAAGCTCATTATATAATAAAATTAA
>NC_068994.1:29160445-29161843 GCF_001194135.2 Octopus bimaculoides
ACCACCACCAACAACAGCAACAACTACAACACCGGTATTTATTCTGTATGAGCAGTAGTAATTATTAAACCTCCATTGCCATCATGATCATAATCATAATCATCATCGTCGTCATCATCATCACCATCATCATCATCATCACCATCATCATCATCATCATCATCATCATTAGCATCATTAGCATCGCCCCCACCAAAAACCCACCACTACCACCACCACCACCACCATCATAATCATCATTCTTACCACAAGCATCATCAAGCTCATTATATAATAAAATTAATGACATTCCAAAGGCTGGTGCAGTTTGAATGGGAAATGATGCTCCACCCACCATATTCACCGGACATTGCCCCATCTGATTATCATTTATTCCGCAATCTTCAAAATCATTTGGACGGAAAAAATATGAATTCTGTAGACAACGTCAGAACAGTAGAAGAGGAGTATTTTCCGTCATGGACATGTGAATTTTGGAAGAGGGGCCTTGCAAGTCTACCAGACAGATGGAAGAGTATTGTAGAAAATGAAGGGGAGTATATTTTAGATTAAAAAAGAATTTTATCTTAATTTTGAAAAATAAAAATATAAAAAAACTACATTAATTATGGGATGCCCCAATGTAAAGGCAACGAAATAAACTATTTTTGGCACAAATATCTTTTACTACTAAAATAATCTTGGAAACAAAGTCGGGTCCACCATTTTTTAGGTTATTTTCAGGCAATATATCAATTTGCTTCCAATGTTTCACTTTTGTCCAATGTTTTACACATGCATAGAATTCTAAACAGACATTTATGAAAATGTACGCATAAATATTGTATTAAAATAAGCCACAGCCAAAAAAATTTCATTAAAAGACATCCATTTATCTATGTTATGAGGTAGTACAGTCACTCACTCTCTCACATGCACACACACATACATACAAAAAAGATGTATGCAAATGTATTTATGTATGTGTATAGGAAAGATGTGTGCGTGAGAGAGAGATAGAGATAGAGAGAGAGGGAGAGCAAGTGAGTGCTACTTATACATACATGCAAAAAGATACATACAACACACACCTTCACTCACTCATTCTCTCTCTCACACACATGCAAACACACATGTCCATTTCATATACATGTACATACATCTTTCACTTTCTCCTCTCTTTAACTTTCTGCTCTCACTTCAAAGCGAATGATGGCTTTTCACTTTCTCCTCTCTTTCAATTTCTGCTCTCTTCAAAGCATAAAGAAATAAAATATTTTTGTGGAAAATAACAATCATATGATCCCATATAATCAACCATATGATTGAGATGACAACTTTGCTTCTTTAAACGAAAATTCCCTTAAAATAACTTCCTTTGGCACACACACACACACACACTCTAGGTAAAACTTCTGT
>NC_068994.1:29162376-29167221 GCF_001194135.2 Octopus bimaculoides
AGGTGATGGGTGGGTGAGGTGGGGGAAGAGGCATTGTTTCTTTAAGAAAAATTAAACTTTAAAACAATATATGTATTTCCCAGATTCATAATCTCTGTATTTTTTCATGTGGATAAGAAAATTAAAAAAATTTAAAAAAGTTATAAATTAAGAAATTGCAGTGGGGATGGGGGAAACAAAAATTTTTAAAAGGGGATTTCTCTGCAAAATTGTATTAACCCCCTTTTATACGATGAAACAATACATAGTTTGTGATCCTTCTTAAGAACAGAAAGCACTTACATGCAAACCCATGTAAATTGTACCCTCCCCACTTTACTTTTAAACAAACAATAACTTCCATTACACCAGTAATCCAGTTCCCTATATATCCGTTGTGCTGATTCTGCCCATAAAAAAGGAACAAATAATACAATGTTGCTGTAGGTCATAACGCCCAGGCAACGCCAGGAAGGATTGCTAGTATATGTCTATATATATATATATATATAGTTCACATTTACAGAAAACAAAAGACGAAGACAGGTGTAGGAACAACAAACAAGTGTATTAGTTTGATGCTTGGGAACAATGGACAAACCTTTTATGTTTCGAGCCTATGCTCTTCGACAGAAAGGTAAAGACGAAAAAAAAGGAGGGAGAATGGATGGTCCTGTAGGCGTCTTCAAAGAGGGCTGTTGCCTGGAGGACAATGAGATGCCATGCTTCATGGTCAGCAGCAAGAACAGACCACTGGTAGTGATCAATGTGGCAGCTGCTGAGGGATTTTCTTAGGGAGTCCTTGTACCTCTTCGCTGGTACTTGTCTATCACAGTAACCAGAACAAAATGTATGTGTGTGTGTGTATATTTATATATATACACACACACATATATATGTACATACATATACACACACACACACACAAGGGACTTCCATAAGTGTCTATCTAATAAATTCACCCACAAGGCATTGGCTGGCTCGAGGCTATTGTAGAAGACACATGCCCAAGGTGCTGCATAGTAGGACTGAACCTGAAACTATATGGTTACAAAGTGAGCTATGCTGGATGCTGGCGTAAACTGTCACTCATTTCCTTGGTTACCTGACACTTTGTTAACTTCACTGAATTTTCAAAAATAAGCAAATAAATAAATACATTGGTGCAGGTGTGACTCTGTGGCAAGAAGTTTGTTGACTGAACCTAAAACTATACGGTTGGGAAGCAAGCTTTTTACTACACAGCTACGTCTGTGCCTAGTATGCTTTTGCTAATTGTTTTTAGTACCTATGTAATAACCAAAAGGAGAGAGGGTTGCACAAGCTCTTGGCAGGTATTCATTTCCAGTTGAGTAGACTGGAGCCATGAGAAATGAAGTGCCTTGCTCAAGGACAAAATAAACTGCTCAGTCCAGAAATCAAACTTACAACTTTATGATTGTGAACTCAACACCCTAACCACTAGGCCAGTCAACAATCCATCAAAGTTCAAGCGAAATGTTAATGGCATAGATTTCCCTTGTCTGGAAGGATGTATAAAAGCCATAGATTCTGTTTCTGATCTGATGACTTTTCCTTCTTTGTAGACTCTTACATAACAATAGCCTCATTCTTGTAGCAGTCCTCTACTAACTCTTGTTAGTTGGTTTTCTTCATGTCTTGAGGCTCCTCTGTCCTTTCCTCCAAGGACACTGTTAAATCCAGAAGGACTAATTTCATTGTTGCCTTGGAAACCAAGATGATATATGATTTCAGGAAGGTCTTTGTGATGTGTGCTGGAAACTTTAGCCATTTCTCCAGATCACTTCCATCACCCAGTCCCATGTAATGGAAAGTGATCACATGAGATGTTCTCGGGTATTTTCATTGGCTGCTCTCCATCTTTGATAAAAGCTATACTTCTGGCTGTAGTGCTACCATTTTTTGCTGTTGCTGGTCTCCTTGCTGATTGCATCAGGGATGTTCTTGGGGACCCGATAATGTCTCCAGCGATAGTATCCTTTACTAAGTACCTTGGAGCAGTTGTATAAGTTGTGCTCAATGCTCCTGGTCTTAGAAAACAGGGGTCATGCAAGGGTTTTCACTGAGCTCTCTGTAAGTAGTTTAGATGGACTTAGGAGGACATAATAGACTCTGGATCAAGAAATTGGTTTTCTGTGGGTTCCTGTTACAAATATCCTTCCATAGGTAACATTCCATTCCATTGCCTGCTCCACCATTTCTGCATTGCCACTGCTCTTATTGCTTGTGCTTTCCCTACTCATGCTTGTATCTCCTCCTGCACTGGCTTCCACCTCTCCTTCCTGCTAGCTGCATCATACTGGATTGCAGTTGAGTTTCTGAATTCAGTCCAGCCCTGTGTCACTTTCCTAAGGAGGGCTTTGTGTTTCAGGTGTCTCACTGCCTGCTGGACTACCTTAGCTGTTACCCACTAACTTCCTGTTCTCACAGCAATCCATGCACAAGATCAGTAGAACACCACCAGTTCCAGTGGTGTTACTCTATTGATCTTTGCCAATCACTACCCTTGTCTCTGATTGAATAATGGTAGGATGTTTGTTGAAGAAAATTTAGCTGCGTCATTGAGTGTGTTGAGTAACTAGAAGCTTCCACCTTCTGACAGCTTGTCACACATTGTGTTACATTCTTGATTAAGAGTTTCAACTCTACCAGTTTTGCAAAATAACTTCACATCATTTTTATCTAATTAAGAAATGAGTTGAATGATATTACATATATATACAGCTGCCTGCACACATGAAGATGATGGACAAAGCATATAGATAGTGGTTATAGTACAAAACCAAACCAAACTAAAACCAATTTTAACCCTTTAATATTTAAATCACCAGATTTGGCCCAAATATTCAGCCTTATTTTATGTTCAAACTCGTCAGATTCAGTCTCTCATGCATACCCAACAATGTCATTCTGAAAATGAACAATCATATCGAAATCTCAAAGCTACGAAACAATGCATGATTAATTCAAAACAATGTGAATAAATAAGCATCAAATAACACAGTAATCTGAATGTGAAACTGTTAAAGAAAATCCATTCTGTGTTAGCTATTGGACAAAACACAATATTGTACAAATATTTGCACTTTATTTAATTCAGAAATTTGGTGTAAGTTCCCCCTCCTGGAACTGCTGTTGATTTGATTTGAGCTCATTGAAACAAATGGTACTATATCTATGTCAAATTTCTCTGATTTCCACTTCGCATCTTTTAACTGAAACTAAGCACTGACCCATGAAAGGTTCGTTAAGTAGATAAGATCCCTAAATCTATATTGGCTAAATTTGGTCACTTGTGGAGAGGCATGTTGCTATTGAACACCAGGTCAGTCTTGACTCAGTAACCCTAGGATCAAAGGTCTTGCAGACTGACCACACTGTAGATTTGTATGTCAGGGACAATATACATTGTCCCTAATATAAAATGTAAACGTATGTTGATTGGGGTTTTTTTTTTGTAGTAAGAGGAGTGATGCGAAGATTTGGTGGTTATATTTTTTTTAGTAAGTTGGGTGTCCGTAAAAACACACGTCATTGGAAGAATACGTATTTAGGTTTATCTCGGAAAGTTACATGTATATAAACATTGTTATTTTCTAATTAAAAAGAAAAATAAGTATATGCTATTGTTAAATAATAAATTGTGTGTGTGGTAGAATCATTTGCGTGATGGAGTACGTCTGTAAACGGGTGTGAGTGTATGATGTGTATTTGATTGTGTGAATGTGGACGAATGACAAAAAATTCATAATTGAAAGTAGATACACAGAGAGAGAGAGAGAGGGAGAAGTGTGGATGTATGAATGTCAATGAGTGTAAAGTGTGTGCGAGCGTGATAGGAGAGGGTTCGTGTGGGAAGCTGTGATTTGGAGTTTGCATTGGGAAAAAAAAACTATAAAAGTATAATGAACAAAAATAAAAATACGGTGATCGAACATGGGAAATAACGCCCACCATATGCTGGAGAAAAATACAGAAGGGGAAAAAAGTGAAAGAGCAAGGAAGAGGAAAGAGAAGAAAAAGAAAAAAAAAACGCAAATGAAAAAGAACGACAAGAGAGAAAAGGTTAATTAGAAAATGAAAGGATGGATATATTGAAGATAGAAAGAAAGAGGAGAATGAGACAAATATAGAAGAGGAGGTATGTATGAACATAAGGAAAAAGAGAAAATTGAGGGAAAGGGAGGGGGATATAAGAAAATCGATATTACCGGTCAAATAACAGCGCAATTTATTTAGATTGTTCCCCTCCCCCTTTTCTATTGGAATATCAGGACCAATAGCTTTCTTTCAGTCGCCAGGCACAAACAAATACTTATAATTTCTTATTGCTACTATTATAGCTATTGTCATCGTTATAATTGTTATGGTTTGTTATTATTTTGTCTATCCCTGCTATGTTTTGGAAAAGGCAAAATCATAATGTGATGTTTTGATATACGTTTCTTGAAAGGACTGCTAGGGTGATTTTTCTACTTGGCCAGTTATTTGATGTTAGTTTCAACTAACATCAAATAACTGGCCTGACAAACGATCGGGTGTATAGCAACAGAAGGCATTTATATTTGGTTATTCTTTAACGGATAGTTGAATAGCCGTGTTCAAATGGAGTTGGGTCGGTCGGTCAGCAAACACACACACACACACACACACACACACACATGTATGTATGTATGTGTATGTGTACATATAAACTTTTTTTATACTGCGTTCTTGTTTGTTTGTTTCTTTCTTTGCTGTTAGTTTGCTTGCATTCAAGATCATTTGACAAGATTCAAAAAGGCGGGGAGCCCTACTTAAACGAAACTCTGGTTACAGCATTACCACTCCAGAAGTAAATATACA
>NC_068994.1:29167413-29169559 GCF_001194135.2 Octopus bimaculoides
ATCGTTCTTCTGTTTGGTATTTCATACCTAGAACTACATTAGCCATATGTCCCTCTTTTTCCCCCAGGAGAACAGGGTGTAATTCAAGGGAGGTTTCACTGTTATTCTAGCTAGTCGAGAAACCACAGAGATTCTCAAACAGTTCATAAAAAACGTGTCGATAGCAAATCTGTTATGAAGCCTTTCCACACACACACACACACACACATATTTTTACAATTTATTTCTTAACTGACCTTTTTTAAGAATCAGAAAGCACACACGCACGCACACACATACACAAGAAGCGTGTGTGTTTAACTTTTATATGACGTATTTATAGCTTAAGACAAAAAGAAAAAGAACGTTGCCTCTTTGACAAAGAAGAAATTTGGTAATGAACCAGAATTGAAATGGTGAGAAATTCTTATTCACCTTCGGAACTAATGAAGTGGATAATTTTGCAAACGAATACTTTGGATATAATTTAAGCAGACATCTACAGAAAGGTCCAATAGAGTTGTAATCAAAACGGAACGTTTTGGGAAAAGGTTTCTTTTTTTTCTGCAAAACAATAAGATACGAGGATAAGCTAGAACGGCATCACACAGATACCATGGTGTTACGGAGGGTTTAGATCAGAAAATGAAAACATAATTAGTGATATACATAAAATATATATACATGATATGCATGTGTATAGATGTGTGTAGGTATATATATGTGTAAATAAAAAATAAAAAAAGAGGAACAAACGACAAAAGTCAACAGACGTACACAGTAAATATATTAGAGTGACGCTTGGTGAAAGAAGTTTTAGATGGAAAAATAGGAGTGGAAATGACGTTTCGAGCATGGCTCTTCGTATACGTACATCCATACATCCATACATACACACACACACACATATATATATGAATATGTGTATGTGTGTGCATCTGTGTGTGTATATATATATATATATATATATATATATATATATATATATATATTATATATAAAATACATGACAGTATATACGAATGCGGAGAAAAAAAAAACTGGCATATAGTTAAATGCACAAACCATGAGGCACATATTTGAATAAGTACATACACATAGATAATTGGGTACATAATGGTGTATATACATACAAATGATGGATAGACAGGTACGTAAGATGGATGACCAGATATATCAATATGTATATATATATATATATATATATATATATATATATATATATATATATATATATATATATACTACACACACACATATGTATATATTGTGAGTGTGCAACAGAATAATAGTTTATAATTGATAAACTTCGTTACATATTTGAAGAGTTTTATGTATGTATCTGTTCATTAGGGTGTGTGTGTGTATGCTTTCATAATTCTTACTCGTTGCTACACCCGTCTACTTCAGTGTATGCGAGCATACACACATACACAAATAAAACACTTAGAAACGATATACGCACATACATATGAAAACCTACAATCACGCACATAGCATACGTACACACACCCGCACATACATATGCAGAATCACACATAACACACACACATACTCTGAGTATAAAATCAATGGGAATAAATTGCCAAAAATTCTTACGTCACACAGTAAACGTCGGCTGTTTATAACAAAGTGTCAGACTTGCAGGGAAAATAAATTTTACAGAAGGAATTAAAAAAAAAATCAACAACAACAGTTACACACACACTTGCGCGCGCGCGCAAACACTTTCTATGTGTTTGTGTGTGTGTGAATATATAAAAAGACTATACAAAAATATATCAATGAAATAAAATATAGTAACGAAAAAATGAAAATTTGATAAAAAAAAAAATTGAGGAGCTGAAAATATAAAAGTAAAAACTATAATAAAAATATAAAAATATTAGAGAAGAAAATAAATTAAAAATGAACAAAATAAAAAAATTCTCCCCCTCTTTTATTTCCCTAAAAACAAAAAATACCAAAAAAATCTAATAAATTAACTCCTCCTCCCTCTCCAATGTTATTTATCTTACTTTCTCTCTCGCTCTCTACACTCTCTTTCTATTCCACGTCTCTCCCACCTCTAACTCTTTCCATCTCTTCTACAGTGTCTCCCCCATACTCTCCCTCCACTCGCTAGCCGCACCAAAGTTAATTATTCTAAATTGATTAATGTTAAATT
>NC_068994.1:29169749-29171455 GCF_001194135.2 Octopus bimaculoides
TATATATATATATATATATATATATATATATGTATTATATGCACACACACATACATAACTACATATGTGTGTGTGTAGTGTATATGTATAAACACGTACACAGGCAGAGTCCCACATATATGGGAATAACATACGCACACAAATTTATAGGTGCGTATATGTTCACATACATACACATCACACATAAAATACAATACACACACGTACGCATATATAGCCTTATATGCAGGGTATGTACATACGTACCTTGCATATACATAAATTGAGATACGTACATATATAAGAAATATAGGCAATTAATTTACATGTATATACATCTATATTTTTCCCTATAAAATACACATAAACGTATGTGTACGTGCATGCAGATACACGCATGTGCGCTTATTCGTCTCTGTGTGTGAGCAATAAACAACGGAAGAAAGGGTGTATGATGCATACATACATACATACATACATACATATATATATATATATATATATATATATACAGAGAGAGAGAAGGAGAGAGAGGCAGACAGACAGACAGAATTTCTTAAGAATCTCTTCTTCCTCTATCGATGTTATCTTTGCTTTGTGTTGGTAAGAGAAAATATAAAGGGGACAGCAGAAACGGACAGAATGAATGGCTGGTAGAGGCGGTATGGGGTGAGCGAGAATATAACATCAGTGGGAGAGCGCGGCCAAGAGATATAGAGGGGGAATGAGATAGAAAAAGAGATAGAGCAATAAATAGTAAGAGGGAAATTAAAATAAATAGCATATATTTATTTTTCATAACCCACCCCTCTTTCTGTCGCTGTCTGCCATTTCGTATACATACATACTCACACAAACACACACAATGTATGTATATAGATATCTGTATGCATTTGTGCGTGCATATATGTGTATGTTTTCACATACACCGTACACGTACATTCATACACACACACACACACAGATATGTGTGTGTTCGTGTGAGTGTATGTCCGTGCGTGTGTGCATATATGAATATGGGTATACATAGGTATATGTGTGTGTCTATAAAATTCAGAAATGGAAGAATTCTTGAAAGAAAATATACAAAAGACAAAAAAATAATGAAAATAGCAAGAGGTGGGGGAGGAAGTAGTAAATCGCAGAGGAGGAAAGGAACGAAGACGACATAGAGAAGGAGGAGAATATGAGAGGTTAGGGTTGAGTGAGAAAGAAAATAGATAGTATAGAGGGGAAGGAGAAGGAGGTGGAGGCATAAGAACAACTAAAAAAATAAACGTGGATAGGTAAATAGATAGAAGAGGAGGAGAAGGGGTGGATGGATAAGAGATGACAGTGTGTGTTTGAATGAGTATGTAAGTGTGTGTGTGTATGGATGTGCATGTGTGGTTATATGTGTGCGTTGTGTTTACTTTAGCTGGAAATAATGAAATGAGATTTACAAGGGAAGAGAAGGGAAAAAAAAAGAAAACAAAACGGAGAGAGAGAAAGGGAGACAGAGTGAGCGCCAGAGACAAATAGAGGGCAAGAGAAAGAGAGGGGGGAAGGAAAGGGAAGGAGTTTCATAATGAGTCTCAGGGTGACGGGGTGGGTGGACGGAATGCGAATGAGGCTTAAAAATAACAATAATTGTTGTGTCCGCCGCCGTCTTCTCCTCCACCACCACCACCATCATAATCATCATTCTTACCACAAGCATCATCAAGCTCATTATATAATAAAATTAT
>NC_068994.1:29171984-29172442 GCF_001194135.2 Octopus bimaculoides
AACAGCAACAACTACAACACCGGTATTTATTCTGTATGAGCAGTAGTAATTATTAAACCTCCATTGCCATCATGATCATAATCATAATCATCATCGTCGTCATCATCATCACCATCATCATCATCATCACCATCATCATCATCATCATCATCATCATTAGCATCATTAGCATCGCCCCCACCAAAAACCCACCACTACCACCACCACCACCACCATCATAATCATCATTCTTACCACAAGCATCATCAAGCTCATTATATAATAAAATTATTGTATTTCATATCACCACCACAACTGTCACAATCTCTATCATCATCACCACCACCACCACCACAATCTTCATCATCACTACTACCACCATCCCTATCACCCCCACCACCATTATCACCGCAATAATTATAACTAGCAGCAGCAGCAGCAGCACCACCACCACCACCACCACCACCATTATTACCATT
>NC_068994.1:29172680-29174142 GCF_001194135.2 Octopus bimaculoides
ATATATATATATATATACCTATATACAATTACTGTGTATGTTTGTCATTCAATAATTACTAGTACACATTAACATACATATAAATGCAGCGCAGTAATGTATATATATATATATATATATATATATATATATATATACATACATGAATTCATATACACATATACATGGATACACACACACACACACACACATATATGCATAATTATTTACAATGTGTATGTATGTATCTATATATTTGCATATGCCTATGCAAATTTACACGCACACACACGCACGCACATATATATATATATATATATATATATATATATATATATATATATATATATATATCCATCCCCCACTCTCTCTTTATATATAAATATGTACACACACGCACACTCACAGCAATGTACCATTCTATCCACTCCCAATTATAATAATATTCATAGAAATTTGGGATATTTCCATTTAAGGGATGTTTTGTAGGCTGTTGAAATTTCAAGGAAGTGATGGTGGGTTAGTTTTAATGATTTTTCTAGAAAGACCTGAATTCTTTTTTGTATTTATTGAATGTGTATGGGTGTATGAGTGTTCTGTGCTTGTGTGTGTACCCATACAGACATATATATATATGTGTGTGTGTGTATATATATATGTATATGTACATAAATGTGTGTATGTATGTAGCATACTTCATGTGTGCATTTATTGATTCCTACACATACATCGTTGCATAGAGTTAAATGATTGTGTGTTATTAAAATGTATGAATGTATATGTGTTTCTATACTGCTGTATATATAATTTTGTGTGTGAGTATATATATATATATATATATATTTATATATATATATAAACTTATAAAATTGACATACAAACTGGGCAAATTTAACTATATCTACGTAGATTGAACAACCTTGATCAATTTTTTTTTAACTGTATTCAGTTCTCATCTGAAGTGACTTCATCATTTGACCAATTCTAGAGAAGGAAGTAGCCAACAAATCCAGTAGCTTCAGAGATCTGGAGCTACTAATTTGCATAAAGTATTTCACACTTTATTTAATATCTCTGTCTGTCTGTCTGTCAACAAAGATCTCAAAACAGTACCAAAGTATTATATAATATATCTAACTGATGTAGTAGACACAAATAAGACAAATTTAACTACTCTGCAGACTGAAGAAAATGATGAATGACTTTAATTTATTTTCAAACCTTATTGGGTTCTAATGAGAAGTGCTCTCTCACTCTCCGTATCTCTTTCTTTCTCACTCTTTGTGATTTTTTACCTCCTTCTTTCTTTTCTTTTGAACTTTCCTATGTTTCCTGTTTCTGAAGAAGAGCTTTGCTCGAAATGTAAAACAACCACTCTTTCTTTCCTTCTCTGAAAGTCTTATTAATACTTTGTATGTACCACATTCTTGCATGGTTTTATTTTTTGTTGTTTTTTCTCTCCATTTTTTTTTTTATTAATTAT
>NC_068994.1:29178494-29186077 GCF_001194135.2 Octopus bimaculoides
TATATATATATATATATATATATATATATGCATATATATATATATATATATGTATATGTACACACATACACACACACATATATATGCATATACCAGTACAAGATGTCACAAACCGTTGTTTTGTTGTTGGCACTCCGTCGCTTACGACGTCGAGGGTTCCAGTTGATCCAATCAACGGAACAGCCTGCTCGTGAAATTAACGTGCAAGTGTTTGAGCACTCCACAGACATGTGTACCCTTAACGTAGTTCTCGGGGAGATTCAGCATGACACAGTGTGACA
The DNA here is from genome assembly GCF_001194135.2 of Octopus bimaculoides. Taxonomy (NCBI): domain Eukaryota; kingdom Metazoa; phylum Mollusca; class Cephalopoda; order Octopoda; family Octopodidae; genus Octopus; species Octopus bimaculoides. Next base: position 29,178,776 of record NC_068994.1, read on the forward strand.
AGGCTGGCCTTTGAAATACAGGTACAACAGAAACAGGAAGAAAGAGTGAGAGAAAGTTGTGGTGAAAGAGTACAGCAGGGTTCGCCACCATCCCCTGCCGGAGCCTTGTGGAGCTTTAGGCGTTTTCGCTCAATAAACACTCACAACGCCTGGTCTGGGAATTGAAACCGCAATCCTATGACCGTGAGTCCGCTGCCCTAACCACTGGGCCATTGCGCCTCCACGAACTGTAAACAACATGTAATACGAAAACAAAAGAGTTGAATACATAAACAATGAGAGAAACAAACAGAAAACAAGACAAGTAACATAAAGAATGACCCTTCATCAGTTGTCGGCTATCCATCTACTCCTTATTTCGAGCATTGAATGACAATATGAGTCTTCGGAGGGCAGTAGCTTCCACAAACCAAAATGGGTAACAAAAACAGGACAGTGGAGACATACAAGGAAACTGAATGAGAACAGACATGGAGGGTCGTTACACCAGACGAAGGTAAAATAGCAAACACTGGAGAAATATTCTCTTTGACAAGATGAAAGATAGAAGAGAGAGAGAGAGACAGATGGGATACGTGCAGTCTCTATGACAGCCATGAAGGAAAAGAAAGATCATCACGTGAAGTACTTAATTCATTGACCCTGAGAGGACGAAAGGCAAACTGGAGTTTGAACTTAGAATGTGAAGGTGGACAAAATGCTGCTAAGCATTTTGCCCAGTGTGCTAATGGTTCTGCCAGCTCACCACCTGAGTAATAATGATAATCCTTTCTACTACAGGCACAAGGTCTGAAATTGACTAGCATTTTGTTTTCGACAACACCCAAAGTTTCCTCAAGAATGTTGTCGCTCTTCCCTGCCACTAATCCTCTATTTATTACTAAAGCAGAACATCTACCATTTCCATTGCCTGACTGGTAAAGGGCTGTGAGTGCCTTATGATACTCTAAGGGCCAGGCACCCACTCCGAGTTTTTTTTTCTTTCCAGGACTGCAGCTTCGTCAAGGAGACGAGCTGCAGAAAGACATGTCTCCTGAATAGAGCCTACACACATTCAGCCTCTAGTAATCATTACAAGTGGAGCAACCTCAACTTATGTCTGCACATCAGTAGCCACAGAATGCTTAAGCCGCCACACAGTAGGTGATGGCAGAAGACTAACAGCCTGAACACCGGAACATGTCATTTCCACAAGAAATTTATAACAGGCATTCCAGCCTGATCAAACGGTAACCGGGCCAAGACATGCTGGTCAGGCAGTAAATAATAATGGAGGTGATGCAGGAATTCGCCACCTTTGCCTTCAGAGACAGCTTCCTCTCTGCTCTTTTCTGGGTAAGACTGGTCACCCTGTTTGTCATCTTGTCGTAGTTCTTATCCATCTGGAAATCGGGATGGAACCTCAAACAGTTTAACTGGTCCATCAGTCCAGCTTCTAACGACACTGTCAAACAGTATAGACCTGCACCTCCAACTGTCCAGTCACAAACCTACTAACTTATCGGCATTGATTTTGGCTCCAGCAACAAATTTGTATTGTTTTCTTTTGGTGCTGACAATTTCCACTTTGGAGACATCCAACACCATGACAGTGGCGTCATCTGTGTTGATACCCTCAACTGTTCCAACATCAGCAGCAGTGGTTCAAGAGCCAGCATGTACAGAAGAAGCGACAGTGGGATGCTGTGATGGACTGAGTGTGCAATGCGAAATGGTTTCGACAGGTGACTGTGTTTTTGACCACCAAGAAGGTACTGCTCTGCATTGCTGTGATCCAACCTCTGAAAACGGGTCCAAACCCAGCTGATTTCAGGATGGCTTCTCATAGTAGTGTATCGCACAAGGTGGAGGTTGTTGTTGATAGTCCTGTTCAGAATCCCACACGTTTGTTCTTTTCCAAACAGACAATCAACGACAAACATCAGCCTTTTCGTTAACACTCTAGTCAAAGTCTTAAACTCTGTGTTTAGCAGATTACGGCATTCTTCATCTGTAGCGTTACCACTCCCTGGCTAACAGCATTAGAAATTCTCCCATTCTGCTACCCATTATGGTAGACATCTGTCAAGAGGCTGCCAAATAAATTTAGCATGAACTCATAGAATTCATAGAGCAGACCATCGAAAAGAAGCGGTTTACGACTTATGCAACTAGTTATTGCCTACCCTGTTTCAGGTACGAACTAAAGTCCATTACAATTGGTGACCTATCACACTCTCCAAACAGTCACTCGAATTGCTACTAGAAAGCTGCAGAAACCGGGTACTATGCCCCTGTCGCGGTCTGTTAAAGACCTGATTGTGTTTTTTTTTTGCTATGTCATGCCTCCACCTTTCAGGTTCATCAGACAGCTATAATTCCTTCATGTTTGAGCACATGGCCTTAGCTCTTACAATGCAGCCTTTGTGTTTCGGCTCGAAGAAGTGACCAAGGGCTATGCTCGCCACTAGTACATCGGCTGTGGTGAGTCTACTGTTCGCTTCTTCTAGGTTGCCAACATCTTCCTCTAATCGATTTCTTCCTATTTATAGCTTTTGCTAAATGCAAATGATTCTACTCTAATCAGGGGCAACTCACCACCAGTTGTTAACAATTGCCTTCCATCAACTGCTGCTTAACTAGTTCCCTAATCCAGTTCCTGTATTCATTGTTTATCAGTGAGGACACATTCAGCTTCCAATAACAGGGTCCCTATCTACAGGTCCTATCTTAAGTGGCTGACTATACCACAAATTTGCAGTCTGTGTAGTTGATCAGTTTGAACTGTGGACATCCTATGCTATCTCTATTCACTGATCTAACAAATACTCTATTTAGATATGATCTGGATCAGAGCTGGGTATAAGTCTATTAATCTTCAATTAATGAAATCAACATTTTTGTTAACGATTTAAGTTTTAAGCTAACTTTGAAAATCATTAGCGGACTAATTATCTTCCGTAACATTTAGCTTCTGTTAACTCAAGTCTGTTAACCACAACATTTCATACAAATCGGTAAACGTTTAAAAGTTTCTATTGTTTTCAGATTGTCATAGCATATTTAATATTGTACGTGTCATTCTTTCAACCCCGATATAATGCCACTTATTATTATAAATAACTTGCGGGACCGCATTTGGCCCTGCCTGGATTTGAATGTACCCCCAAAAAACTGTGCAAAAAAATTATTCCATACTGCGGTACGAAATATTTACTGAAAAAATAAATTCTTGTATTGATAATACTTGTATTTTAAGTAATTCAAATTAATGTACCTCATCTTAAAAAGTGGCAAAATTTTTGTCAGTTGCCATCTGGGATAATTTTAGTAACAAATCAAGCAGGTAAGATGCATTAAGAATTTCAATTTTAGTGTTTATCCATACTGTTATTGATTTTACACTTGTTAGTTAAATTTACTCAGCAAGATCAGCTAAAATTACATAACTAAAAACTAGAGGTATATAAAGCACCCACTGACAAAATTTCAAATCTGTATGTAAAAAATTTACTAAGTTACAAGCAAATATTGTGGACACCCCTCTTGAACCTGAATAATTCAAAATAATATGAACAAATAAACATTACATTTGACAGATTAATATGAACACGAAAGATGTTTTTAAGTGTTTTTTTTCTTACACACACACATAACACGGCCTTGCTCGGTTGGGACTACACAAGTGTTACTTTGACATCATCATTCCATAAAATTTGTTTGTGGGGAGAAAAATATTGAAAGATATCAATAGATGCATGAGTGAGAAAGAAACAAAGAGAGAGGTTTTGGGATGTGCTAAAAACAATAACCAGATCTCCCTTAAATCACACGTTTTCCTCTGAAATAATTAACAATTTTTTTTTAACCAAAAATGTTTCTCTCAAGGGTTTTAAGTGCATAGGGAAGAAAAAAAAAATGGCCAAAATCTTTCTGGACTGGGGTGGTGAGTGGGTGGCAGGAGTGAAAAAAAACTTTTTTAATTGTTTTCTTTTTTTCATGAAAAGATGCTTCCCATCATTCTGAAGACTTTGGTGAAAAACATTGGAAAAAATCCCCGTCAAAACAGAGAAATTCCAACTTATGTGGACCGTCTGATCCGAAACTCTGTTTTCCAGAAACTCCTCCCACCCGCCCCCTTCCTAAAATTTTTCCTTCAAATTTCTTTGTAATCGTAATCCACACCATTTGAAAGGTATTTGTATAAAACTTCATTAAAAATACCTATTTTCCAGAAAGTTATGACAGGAAAATATCAGATCCTGTGAATTTTCTGAAACTCCTCTCTCCAACCCCTCAAAAAATTTTTTCCAACAAATCTTTACATACCCTCAATCTGCAGGATATAAGCGATTATTTGGTGAAAGTTTCATTAAAAAGTATGCATTATTCTGGAAGTTATAAGGCAACAAAATCGGTGGGGTATTAAACAGTAGTTATGCCTTTTTCAATAACAATTTATGTTAATGGATTAACATTAACTTCCATTACATTTTCAAAGAATTAATGAATTAACAAATAACGAAGTTAACTTTTTGGTTAATGGATTAACAATTAACTTTACAGTTAACTGTGCCTACCCTTGATCTGGATGACCTGCTGTGGTTGCTCCATGTCCATACTGGCACATGAAGGAAATCCAGAGAATTGGAAGTTTCTTATTTCTTTACTGCCCACAAGGGGCTAAACATAGAGGGGACAAACGAGGACATACCAACGGATTAAATAGATTATATTGACCCCAGTGTATAACTGGTACTTATTTAATCGACCCCGAAAGGATGAAAGGCAAAGTCGACCTTGGCGGAATTTGAATTCAGAACGTAAAGACAGACGAAATACCGCTAAGCATTTCGCCTGGCGTGCTAATGTTTCTGCCAGCTCGCTGCCTTATGTTGGAAGTTTCTGAGCAGGTTTTTGAGGCTTTTGCAACCACTTCTGCTATGCACAAACCCCACACAGTTGTTCTGTGCATGCAAAATACAATCTCTATTCTCCACTGGTACTAAAGTGGGAAATTTTCCCAGGAATGTTACTAGATGCCTGAAGAAATATGGCCTTCCAGCTCCTGTCGTGACAGTTTAAAGGTGCCTCCTTTGCTGCAATTTGCATCTAGGAGATGCTGCCCATGTTCAAGAAGATGAGGCCTGAGTCAAAGGAAGGTATATGTTTATTTTTGTGTTTTCGCTCACTATATGAGGAAGAGATATTTTGTGGAGTTGGTAGTAATGGTGAGGGATGTCATGCTTTCTCCACTGTGGGGTAGGAAGCCTTGAGGTGGTTTGAATTCCCACACATGAAATATTTGGATTTTCTGCCCTTTATTAACTCATCTACTCAAATTCTGTCCCCACACAAACAAAACAAAAATTAGGAATGTGGGTGATTTCTTCTGGAGCAACCAGTATTTGGAACTTCATAAGGATATGTCCTTCTCCAGGAAAGGCTGAAGCTCTTGCAAGAACTCGATGAGTTGGCATACTCTTGAATTGAATCCAAATCAATCTCCTACCCATATAATGGGGAATCACAATAAAGTCTGAGAGATGCATGCAACTGTTGCCATTCTTCTGGCCTCTTACTTGTTGACAGACTCATCACCAGACTTTGGTGTCTGAGAGTACTTCAGAATATTCTGGTTGGGCACTAATTTATAATAATGTTGAAGTGGAGTTTCAAAATAAGTATATTACTGTACATCTGAAAGTGCACCATTAAATAGTGAGGAGGCAGTGCCATCTGGTGCCCCTTCTCATTAAGCAGCATAACCCCCTAGCTTCACAATAGCATTTTTTGTACTGGAGGTCTTTACCTTTTAGACCTTGCACTGAATGCTTGGTCCACTGGCTAACTACCGATGAGAAAGATAAAGAGTTGTTGCGGTTTTTATATCATTATTACTACTGTGTTTGATGTTGGTGTTGTTGTCTGTATTCTTAATGGTGTCCTTGTTTTCATTCTTGCTTTTGCTGTTGTTTTTGATGCTGTTGCAGTTCTCGTGGTCTCTGCTGCTGCTGCTGTTGTAGTTATTGTTATTATTGTTGTTGTGGCACTGTTGTTACTGCTGCTGCTTGTATTTTCGCAGGTGTTGCCATTGTCATAGCAACAAGACAAAATTCCATTTCTTAGATTCAATAAATTTATTTTTGCTCCAACTTGCCTGCCATTGACACCATGTTCCATTGTCATGGCTACATTGGCACTTAAAGCTGGGTCGATGGAATGTTATCTATAGTCAATTATTATTATTGTTTTGTATTCCAACATTATTCTTAAAACTGAAAAGATTTTGAAATCTTTGTTTCCAAAAGAAACTCAAAATAAATATCTCCGAATTACACCGTCGCCTGGTGGGTGTAACTGAACAGAAATGTTACTAAAGCAATGAGCTGGCAGAAACGTTAGCACGCCGGGCAAAATGCTTAGCGCTATTTCATCTGCCACTACATTCTGCTGAGGCCAACTTTGCCTTTCATCCTTTCAGGGTCTATAAATTAAGTACCAGTTATGTACTGGGATCGATGTAATTGACTTAACTCCTTTGTCTATCCTTGTTTGTCCCCTCTATGTTTAGCCCCTTGTGGGCAATAAAGAAATAAGAAATGTTACTACCATGACTGAGACAATGTCAGCACCAAATTTTACACAAAATAAATGACTGAATGGGGTTTAACCACCCAAAACGATTGAAAAAATTCTTAAAACTTGCAGAGTTCCAAGTTTCTGTGACATCACCGTATAGTGGCAGCAACAACAATGACAAAAACAAAAACAACAGCAACAGCAACTACAACTACAACAATCCTTTCTACTATAGGAATAAAGCCTGAAATTTTGTGGGAGGAGGGTAGTTGATTACATCATCCCCAGTGCTCAACGGGTGCTTGTTTTATCAAATCTGAAGGGATGAAAAGTGAAGTTGACCTCAGCAGAATTTGAACTCAGAATGTAAAGATGTATGAAATATTGCTTAACATTTTGTCCAGTATGCTAACAATTCTGCCAGCTCATTGCCTTAATAATAACAACAACAACAACAACAACAACAATAATAATAATAATAATGATGATGATAATGATAATGATAATAATAATAATTCTCAACGAAATTAGTAAACAATCAACACAACTAAGTAACAAGAAGAAAACAAAAATACTGTACATTACAGAAAAAGACTTACCTGAGGCAAAAGAAAAACTAAAGCAAGACATCCTTGCCAAAGCACAAAGGATCCGCCGGTATGAGAAACGCCAACGTTTCTTTGAACAAAACAAACAGTTCAAATCCAACCCCCAAAAACTCTACCAAGAACTGGTTAAAAA
>NC_068994.1:29189038-29193204 GCF_001194135.2 Octopus bimaculoides
GAGCATGTCCCTTGGTGGCTGACGATATGTGCATCTCTGATCATGAACAGAAGTAGTGGGGGAGTATCATAGCCATGTGTTGAGAAGAATTCTTTGGGGTTTGAATAATTCACCTTTGGAAACATGGGTGTTTTGCTCAACATCCTTAAACAAACCTTATTCAGGGACCTTTTGAGCGGGATGAGCTAATCGACCTGAAGAAAATTGTAACTGGGCCCCCACCTGCGAGGTCATGTGCTGTTTATCTTGATATGAGATCACCATGTTGCGCACATATGGTTGTGACGCATGTGCCTGGTGTACCCTTATCAGGCGGGTAGTCATGATGGGTATAATGGGCTTCTTATATTTTACCCCTGTGTCACTTTGATGGCATGCACTGCTCTTTCACTCAATAATAATAATAATAATAATAATTCTTTCTACTGGAAGTACAAGGCCTCAAATTTTGGGGAGGAGATTAAGTCGATTACATTGTCCCCAGTGCATAACTAGTACTTATTTAATCGACTCTGAAAAGATGAATGGCAAAGTTGACCTCGGCAGAATTTGAACTCAGAATGAGAAGATGGACAGAATGCTGTTAAGCATTTTGCCCGGTGTGCTAACTATACTGCCAGTTCACTACTTTTAATAATAATAATAATAATAATTTCTTTATTAAACACAAAGGGTTTACATTAAAAAACATTGTGTACAGAACAGGACAAACAGAAAGTGAGGTTGCATGAAAGTCATGTAAACAATGAAAAACAATCAATTATAGCAAAATTTCCCAAAAGGGAACTTCTAGGACTGTTCATGAAAACCTCACAAATCTATGGCAGTCCTGACCACCAGGGTAAGCACCCTTTCCACTTTGTCTACAAGCACATGCTTAGAGTAGGCCCATTCACTCGGGCCATTCTTGTGATATTGACCCACCTTTTAACAAAATTGCTGGGGTTGGGGTGGGAGAAGAACGTCCCTCTCCAACCACACTTTCTTTTTCAAGTGAAACTTGAAAAAGTTGATGAGGGCTTGGTCAAAGAGGAAAGTATCTGTCTTCAGCCCTTTCAATCTGGTCCACCACAGGCTATCAGCCAAAGAAAAACAGTCTGCCTTTCCTGGACAAAGGAAGGCAGTGGGACTATCTTCATAATAGACTCAACCAATAGCCGGATCCATTCCACATGTGACAGCAAGTGTTTGAGATAAACACACAAGCCAGAAATACTCGGGCACTGGTCAAGAGTATGCAGAATGGCTTTGTTGCTCTGTGCACATCTCAAGTAAACCCGGGTGACTGCACTTATGTGCCTGTAGAAAGTATCCTGAACAAGCAGTGCCCCACAGTAGCACGGCCAGGCCAAGGATTTCTGGAAATTATCCATAGGCCCTGGTCCGAAAGTTCTCCAGAACAAACCAGCCAACTCATTCTCATCGACTCCCAGAGTCTCCCTGAGAGTGTCATCACACTTACTTGTCACTAACCCTTGATAGAAAGCCAACCACATTTCCTGATTGGCAGTGGTGTGTGAGTACCTAACGACACTCTAAGTGCCAGGCACCCTGCCTTGATCTATGTTTGATCCAGGACTGCAGCTCAGTAACAGAGAGAAGCTGTAATAATGATGATAATAATCCTTTCTACTAAAGGCACAAGGCCTGAAATTTTGTGGGAGGGAACTAGTCGATTATATCAGCCCTAGTGTTTCACTGGTACTTATTTCGTCAACCCCAAAAGGATGATAGGCAAAGTCAACCTTGGCAGAATTTGAACTCAGAATATGAAGATGGATGGAATGCTGCTAAACATTTTGCCTGATGTGCTAACGATACTGCCAGTTCACCGATTTTAATAATAATAACAATAAAGATAATCCTTTCTACTAAAGGTACAAGGCCTGAAATTTGGGGGAGGGGAGATTGTTGATTTTATTGACCCTAATACTCAACTAGTACATATTTTATGAACCCTAAAAGGATAAAAGACAAAGTTGACCTCAGCAGAATTTGAACTCTGAATGTGAAAATGGATAAAATGCTGCTAAGCATTTTGCCTGGCGTGCTAACGATTCTGCCAGCTCACCACCTTAATAATAATAATAATAATAATAATAATAATAATAATAATAATAATGATAATAATGATAATAATAATAATAATAATAATAACTAGCTGGACCTGTGAAAAATTCACGGAAAACATAAAAAATGTAAGCATCTGTAAACAGTGTACTGGTGCCATGAGAAATGTTTGTATATTATGACTGTCTGTCTTTACATTCTGAGTTCAACTTCTGCCAAGATCGACTTTGCTTTTCATCCTTTCGGGGTCAATAAATTAAGTATTAGTTATGTATTGGGGTTGGTCTAACCAATTTGGCCCCCTCCCCACAAAAAATTCAGCCTAAAAAAGCATATTGTGACAGTTACAGAATATAGAAAGTAATGTAATACCAATGAAAGTAATGTAGCATCCAACCAAAATATCACAGTTACACAAACGTAAACGGAATTACTATTTAACCTTAAAATACATCATACATATTCAAAGAACCTTAATGTACAAATTGAAATGCAAAAGAATGAAATAATAATGGATTTATGAATGAAAGTTTGGTAAATACGTTTATTTCCATTACGCGACACTTATTATTGCAAACATGTTTTAATTAACCTAAACTATACACACACAAACACAAATACATTCATATTTATATATATGTTTCGAGTTGTAGCTGTAATTCAAAGGGGCAAGCCTTGTTATATTCTGTGTGAGGCTTAATCTCCCTGAGAACTACATTAATGTTATGCATGTCTGTAGAGTACTCAGCCATTTGCGAGTTAATTTTATCCTCGCATGGTAATGAAAAGTGAAATTGACATCCAATATTTGCTGTGTTTATGTATCCATGTATGAACTTTTCTTTGGATTTATGTATCTACTGTCTCTCTCACTTTCTCTTTTTCTCTTTCACTTCCTTTGTGTCCCTCTTCTCTCCTGCTTTTGATTTAACAATGTGTATATGTATCTATGTATTTACTTCTCTTGCAATGTGATAAACATTCAAAAACACAAAACGAACACTGTCACCACTTACATTCTCTTTCACTCTCTCTCTTTCTTTCTCACTTTTTCTCTCTCTTTCTCTCATACATCCTCTCTGAAATATTCAAAAACACAGAACGAACACTGTCACCACTTAGTTTCTCTCTCTCTCTTGCTTTGCCACTTCTTTGAAGTAAGTGTGACACACACAACAAGTATGTACAAAAATAAGAAGTTAGTATATTAATATTATTGATAGTAATAATAATAATAATAATAATCCTTTCTACTGAAGACACAAGGTCTGAAATTTGTGGGGAGGGGACTAGTCGATTACATTGTCCCCAGTGTTTAGCTGGTATTTCATTTATTGACTCCAACAGGATGAAAGGCAAAGTCAACCTTGATGGAATTTGAACTCACAAAGTAGTGATGGATGAAATACCACTAAGCATTTCGTATACATATAGATGTAAGTATGTACATATACGTATGTATATATGCATATAAGTAAGTTTTATCTTATTAATTCTGATGCTCGCTCTATACGATCTTTTTACTCTTTTGTTTTTCTCTCTTATTCTTTTACCTCCTCTTCTCCCATTATTACTCTGTTACTCTCTCTCCCTCCCTCACTCCTCCTCCCTTGCTTATGTGACCATCAGCCATCTTTCTTTCTTCTCCTAACTTGTGTTTCTTTCTTTCTCTCCATTGTAGCTGGAACAAGGAAGACGTGTTCTTGTCTGTCTCCTGTCCAAGCTTGATTTATGCATTCGCCACCACAACCTTGTTTAGGCTTAGCAGCCCTTCCTGTTTGTTTTCACTGTCCTGTTTGTGTTACCAATTTTGACCCTCCGCAAAAATCCCAAATTTTATTTGATTTGCTTTGTGTTCTATCAAAAGCGTATATTGTTGTTAAATGCTCAAAATATGAGAGTAGAAAAACAGCCAACAACTGATGAAGGGTCGCTCTTTATGTTGCTTGTCTTATTTTCCATTTGTGTTTTTTGTTGTTCGAAAAAATAGTTCATATTCCATGTACTTGTACTTTGTATTTTTTTGTTGTACACATTTCATGATGTTCTAAGCCCACACATGCACATATATATATATATATATATATATATATATA
>NC_068994.1:29193214-29195554 GCF_001194135.2 Octopus bimaculoides
AATAAAAATAAACTTTAGGGGTGCATAAATTACACGAGTAGATCATTTCCAGAATTTATTTTGAAATTTTTTTTGTTGCAAAATGATGTACAAAATGTAAATATTCATACTGGAAGTTAGCTCATTTAATGCCAGAACAGGTTTTTATAGAAAAAATAATGGCTTAAATATGAAGTTGACTTTTATTTATGCTGGAGGGTATAATGCTTATTTTTTCTGTATAAATTTACTAAAACCATTAAATGGTTACCTAAATTTTGAAGTCTGGCGTTCACGCTGGCAAACATGGTCCGGGCCATATTTTACATTGCTTGGAGTTTCTACCAATTGCAATGGAGCACCATTGAAACACATAATGATATGGATATTCCTAACTGAAAAAAAATGTAATGATATGGATAATCTTGATTGTATGTTTTTATTTTTGTCTGTTTATTACTAGGCACAGTTTTAAATTTATTGTATTGTTTACACCAATTTCAAACATTGGCTCTATTGCCATGTTCAGGTGCATATTCAACATATTTAATCTCTCCTTCGCAGTAAACAATTCATAAGTTCTGCCCAAACTGGCAATAACAGTAATAACAAATTTTAAAGTTTACTTGACATTTTATAAGTGTGAAAGGGATTAAAATTTTGATCCTCCATATCCAAGGTTCCGACAAGAATAGGTGGAAAAGAATTGTGTTTACATAATCAGTTTGATCGGTCATCTTTCTCTGTCAATTGAATAAAGTGTCATCAACAACTTTTCCTGTGATTGTGATTTGAGGAGACCTACAGCTAAAGATCGGACATGACCTCTTGTGGGCAAGAAATGTAAAACAAAGTTTATTATAAACAACACAAATACTTTGTAATTTAATAGCTTTCAATGTGATACCTGTTAAACAGAAATTATCTTTATTTAATGAAAATTTTATAAAATCTAATCTAAGTAAAATTATGCTAAATACAACTAAATTGAAAACGTTTTCTGTCTGACCATATCGGAAATTCTGAAAACTTTTGGGTGCAAATTTTACATAAGTAGAAGCTTTTTTTAACAAATTTTATCCTGAAAATCACCTGCGTAAATTACACAGGCACACAAATTACATGGGGTTTTATGGTATATACATATATATAAATCTGGGGGTGTTACAAGGTGAAAAGAGTTTTCTGGAAAAGTGTGTTTAGGAAATGCATGTATATATTAGGGTTGATGTTCTATATATAAATTATATATACACATACACACACACACCCATAAATGCATAATATATATGTATATATATTAATTGAAGTGTACGTTATTATATATCCAATACAGTTGATCTTGCCAGTTACTTTTGCACAAGGGGTTCAACGAAGTGTTAGGTAACAGCCTGATTATGTAACCCAGCACTCTTCAGAGATGGCAGTTGTGGAATGAAACATGGCAACTGCTCTCTACTGTTGGAGGTGAAACGACACATTCAGTTTGTGGTTGCTGTGAAAGAGACAATGGAATGAACTGAGCAAGGGTTAAGTTAAGAGTTATGTCCCTTGGCACCAAAATATTGTCTCTTGTGTTGCAAGGTGACTACAGTTTTCTGGAAAACTATGTATGTTTTAGCATTGGCGTTCTATATATATATAGAACAAATAGTGAGGGATTATTAATCCAGGCAAAATAGTTCATGAGTTGCAGTTCTTCATTTATCTAAGTAATATTGCTTAGATTAGTGAAGAACTGCAAGTAATCTTGTGGTAGTGTCTAAGGTTATGGTTCATCACAATTCTATATTGTAAATCTGTGGGTTCAAAATAATTTTTACACAAAGTGATCATCCAGCATGGATAATGAATGTTAAATGATGATGATGATGATATGTTGACCCTAAAAGAGTAAAAAACAGAATTGACCTTGGTGGGATTTCAATGAAGATATGTAGTGCTGGTTTCAAATGTTGGCACAAGGCCAACAATTTTGAGGGAGGGGATAAGTTGATAACATTGATCCCAGTGTTCAACTGGTACTTACTTTATTGAACCTGAAAGGATGAAAGGCAAAGTCAACCTGGATGGAACTTGAACTCAGAACGTAGAGATGAACAGAATGCTGCTAGGCATTTTGTCTGGTATGCTAACAATTCTATCAGTAACCCAACTTGAAAATGTGTAACTCTACTGTATCAGATAACTTCTACTATAATTAAATCTACTTAGACATCTTGTCATTTGTTGTTTAGTTTATTATTCTATTGTCAGTGGTTTCAGTCATGAAGGATTTTTTGCTGCTTATATCAACACTAATACCTAATCTGGTACTTATTTAATCTTATTCATAAGATGTGAGAATGTAAAAGAAACACT
>NC_068994.1:29195564-29207486 GCF_001194135.2 Octopus bimaculoides
TTATTATTCTATTGTCAGTGGTTTCAGTCATGAAGGATTTTTTGCTGCTTATATCAACACTAATACCTAATCTGGTACTTATTTAATCTTATTCATAAGATGTGAGAATGTAAAAGAAACACTGGAATAATGCATGTATATACGTATGCATGCATGTATGTATACATGCCTATATGTATGTAGGTATTTACATTTACATATATGTGCATGTGTGTCATCATCATCATCTTTAATGTTCATTTTCAATGCTACCATGAGTAGGACATTTTAATAGGAACTGCACCAAACTTCAATTGTCAGTTTTGGCATGGTTTCTATGGCTGGATGCCTTTCCTAATGCCAACTACTTTAGAGTGTACTGGGTGCTTTTTACAATGCATTGGGCACTAATGAGATTGCCAAGTAATTAGCAAGACTGAATGGGTGTAGATTGAGGGAGCTAGCTTTGTACTGGGTGATGAGAAATTAAATCATAACAGAGGTCCAGGAAGATGTGTCTTAGCTGCAGAGGAGATGCATGGTTACCCCAGTTAGAAAAAAAAGAGGATGGTAGTGAGGACATACCCTCAAGTTACAGGAATGTGACTATAAGAGAAGTGGTATGGGTGGGTAAGTAAGTTTGTGGAATTGTGAGAGGTGAGTAACAGATGAATAGAGATTGAGATAGAGTGAAATGAAGTGGGTTCACAAGGAAGTGTTTTCAGAGTTGGTTAACCTGCAACCTTTCCTTTCAATGCTAGAAAATATTCCAGCTCCCCCAACATTATGAAGCTTATATAAAGTCATGGCAGCAAACTCATCAGAGCATTGGACATTATTATCGAACCTCACATTATTTGTTCTGAATTCCTGTGTTCTGTGTTCAAATTCCACTGAAGTCGACTTTACTTTTCATCCTTTTGGAGTCAATTAAAAGAATCAATCTAAGGTTGTGAATTGCTGGAAATGTAAGAATGTTGGACTGGATATCTTAACCCTTTAGCATTTAAACCGGCCATATCAGGCCAAAACATTCTACCCACCTTATGTTCAAACTGGCCCCTCACATCTATTCTACAATGTCATTCTAAAAATACATAGTCACATCATCAAATTCTTGAAGCTTCAAGATAATTCATAATTAATTCAAAACAATGTGAATAAATAAACATTACAAATGACAGGATAACCTGTATGCTAAAGGATTAAGATTCTACTCCTGCTTTTTGCATTCTGATTTCATATCTTGTCATGACCTACATGGATAGTTGATTAATCCATTGTCCAGTTTAACAACACTTGACACCTTGGCAACTTTTAGTGAAGTCCATTCTGTTTCAAGCATTTAAGCCAGGTGTCTGATTTAAGGACACCTTTCTTTCTTCTTCCTTCCCACCAGTCTTGTAGGCCCTGTAAAGAGTCATGGGTACTGTTTTCCCTCCTGACAAAAAGGTAAAAGAAAACTGAACTGAAACATCATGGAATACGGCATACCTTACATCAGTGACTGCTGTTACTACATATAGACATTCTAGAACACATCCAAAAAAGAAGTTGACCTTACTGATTGACATGGTGTTGCTCACTAACACAACCACCTCTGGTCCACAGATGTCCTATCTCCTTTCTTTACCTTTCCTACTGCTACTATAGTGGTGACTGTTTTTCAGAGCTAGCTGGATTTGTGTCACCCTTATTAAGAACCTTCTGAATCATACATTTCCCATGTTGTATTGCCACTTTGCACTACCTCATTCTCCAGAATGTTGGCTCTCTTGATTCCTTCCATGGCTATGTTTTCCCTGCATCTGTCAACTTGTAATTTTTCAGCAGGACAATCAAGTATATCATTCTCACTCCTCTCAGGTGTATGAGTATGTGTGCACATGATGGGGGTTCTGTAAAAGCCAAGTACACAACCTCTTTTTCTATACCAAATCATAAAAAAAGGTGAAGCAACTATTCAGAGGCTCCCTTACTGGCATATCTCTGAACCATAAAAATAGGAATGGTGCTTGTTTATAAAGTCAGAAGTTTGTTGTATCATATAGCTCTGCTCTTTCTACTCTTTAACTACTGTACTCTAAGAAGAGAGAAAGTTTGTACACCAACCAATCTACACATTACTTTTCAGCTTGAATAAGTGAGGGAAAATTTCAGAGCTGCTCAAAACTATACAGATTTCTGCTTTAGTAAACATGTAGCCTAAAGGTCTACTTTTATATCTGAGAGCGTTGCTGCTAGAATAAGAACAAGCCATGTGTCTTTGTCCCCCATCAGCAAGTTTGCTGTTTTCTCTATACAGGAATAGTTTAGCTCCAAATGACTGAGGTAGTATCTGTCACCATGAAGGTTAAATAATATTGAAACACCAGGTGCTGGTAGACTAAGCAATATCTCTAGGAGCTTGGCCCAATGTGTTTTTACACAAAAATTATAAAGAAAATATTTCTCTGACAAAATCCTAATGCAAATGTCTTTAATGTTTTTGTATGCAAAGATGGGCTAAAAATATATGCACACATTTTCATATATATATATTTTATCTTTTACTTGTTTCAGTCATTGGACTGTGATCATGCTAAAGTATAACCTCAAAAGGTTTTAATTGACTTCAGTATTTATCCTATTAATCTATTTTGCTGAAGCACTAGGTTACATGGACATAAACAAACCAACACATGTTGTCAAGCAGTAGGTGATAGACAAGCACAAAGACACAAATCCATATATGATGAGCTTCCACACAGTTTATGTCTACCAAATTCACTCACAAGGAATCAGTTAGCAATAAGAGAAAATACTAAATGTGGTGAGGTGGCAGAATCATTAGCATGCTCGGCAAAATGCTTAGCAGCATTTTTGTCTGTCCTTACATCTGAGTTCAAATTCTGCTGAAGTTGACTTTTTTGCTTTTTATCCTTTTGGGGTCGATAAAATATGTACCAGTTGAGCATTGGGGTCAACGTAATCAACTTAACCCCTATCTCAAAATTGCTAGCCTTGTGCCAAAATTTGAAATCAATAACCTAACCAGTGACACTTAACCTGAAACTACATTGTTGCAAGGCAAGCTTCTTAACAACACAGTCATACCTGCACTCACACACATCTCTCTCTCTCTCTATATATATATAATATAGATATCACTGTAGGATGCAATTTGATACATTTCAAGAGAAACACTGAGGTAGTGTCCGACTGAATTACCTCCCCTTACATCAACTTTTTATTTTGTAGTTCATATCTTGGCAAGACTAGAATTTATACCAGACGAAGGACTGGTGTTAACAATTGATTAAAAATCCTTACAGGTAATGGCTCAGCATGACTGCGTTACAACGATTGAATGTACTAAAAAGGAGTCTGGTTGATGTTCACTTTAATTGTCACCAAGTTAATATTTACAGCAAAGGTGTTGACCTTTTGTGGGAGGAGGTTTATAGCTTATATATAAGAAGGTGAGATGACAAAGGAAAAATGATTATCTTATGAACTTCATTGGCTTACAACTGCTTCTGCAATAAAATTCAGTGGACTCATAGTTGAGTGCCTGAGTAACACCTTATTCCTTCATCAGAAACTCAAATATGAAGTTTAAAATTGTTTATTCCTTTGTCATCTCACATTCTTATTACTGCACTATACTCAACTAATGCTTCATTCTGAAGCATATGTAGACTGAATTCTACACCCGGTTATTAGTCTTGCAATGCTTATATATATACACACACACACACAAACTCACCAAGTGTATAGCTTAATCTAAACTTCTACATTCTATACAGTTGCTTGAGGTGTTGAATATTGTAGTCACATCTTTGTCAATAACTTACAAACTATCTTTATAGATTGAATTATTTAAAGAATTTCTATGTAGTTGCTTGGATTGTTCAACATAGCTGTTACAGTTGTGGCAGTAACTTTTAAATTTAATATTTTGAGCTAAATCACTTCTGTATTTGTTGCTTGAGGCACTCAATATTGCAACCACAATTCTGCTTGTAACTAACTAGCTGCTTTGTGAGATACACCACATGCTTCAAATTGCAAATTTTAGGATGGAGAGCCCCACCATCCTCCATCACCATAAAGATAGTCTCAGTGATTAAACATATTGTTCAGCTACATCTGCAAACATAAATCTCTTGTGAACTGTTCCATGTTCTTATCTGATCTGTTGGGCAAGTAGAAACAAGAAAAGTTTCATACCTTACTCAGGGTGCTTCAAATTACACCATTGGTAATATATCAGTGATGTGCATTCACTGATAATATAGAGTGATGTTGTGCTCATAACTCTTCTGCCAGCAAGTTGGTATCTTGACCACTAGGTCAGGAAGTCAACTTTGCTTTTCATACTTCTGGGATAAATAAATAAAATACCAATCTAAGGTAAAAGATAGATACCAGTGACTGAGATCACAACACACTTCTTGAACAAAATGCCAGTTACTCATTTGCAGCTGAGTGGACTGGAGCAACATGAAATGAAGTGACTTGCTCAAAAACACAACACACTAACTGGTCTAGTAATTGAAACCACGATGTTGTGTTCATGAGTGCAAAACCTTAATCACTAGGCTGCATACCTTCACTCCTCATAAACAGATGAAAAAGAAAAAAAACTTTCCCTGTGATTTCATAAAGAAGAATTAAAAAAAAAAGAAAGTATGAAATCTTTTTGCTAGAGAAATTGTCATTCTTTTTTTAAAAAATTTTGATTTTATTATTGAATTAAATTAATTATTTGTTTGTGAATATTCGTGTTGTGTTTGCTAACTGAGGATTGTTTGTAAATAAATGTGTTGCTGGAGCCATTTGTAAAGTGGGGAAAAGTTGAGCAGTTGAAGACATTTGGATTGTATGAAAAATCTGTGTGATGGGTGTGTTAGGAAGTGTGACTGTGTGTGCACCGAGTGTTGCCTGCTGTGGGATCACAGCAGTAGCAGTGCCTGCATTGGTGTGAAATACTGCTTGGCCTTCTGTTAGCTGTGCTTGTGAATCAATGGCTGTTAGTCCTGAAGCAGTGCTTGCATCTTGAATTATGTTGGATTGTGTTGTCTGTTGTTGTTGATGATGTTGCACTTGTTGTTGTGTCAGTTGTATTTGCTGTAGATCGTTTTGAAAATGCACCTCAGTGACAGTAGCCCCTGTTGCTGGAGCATCTTCTGTTGTATTGTTCACAACTTCTGCCATAACATCAGCACGTGGCACACAGCTCAGCTTCCTTCGGCCCTTTGTAGGTGTTTTGTGTTTAAGAAGGTGGTCATAACGAGAAAAGGCAAACCCACACAGATTGCACTGGTAAGGTCGTTCACCGGAGTGGATTCGGGCATGAACTTTAAGGTAAGACTTCCGAGAGAATGCCTTATCGCATATTTCACAACTGTACTGTTTACTGGCACCTTCTTGGTGACACAGTTTGTGTCGTTCAAGATTGTCACGCCGGGAAAAAGTTTTGCTGCAAACAGAGCAGTGAAATGGAACTGCATTGCAGTTGACACTTTTCTGAGGTGGCTTTGTGCTGCTGATTGGTAGGGCATAAGTGGTGATGATTCCAGGACAGTTGTCTTCTTGTTTCCAGCAAATGTTTGAACTGTCTATTGCACTGGTGTCAAGGTAGCAGCCACTACAAGATGTTGCAACAACTGCAGGAAGTATTTTTACAATGTTCATTACATTGGTGCCATCTGTAGTAAAAGCTTGCACACTGTTGTCTACATCTGTTGACAACTCCACACCAGACGGCACTACAGCTGCTGCTGCATGTGGTACAACAGCTGATGCAGTTGGTACAACAGTTGCAGCAGCAGCAACAGCTTCTTCATCATCAATGTCCTGTTTTAACACAAGATGGGGCTGATACTGTTGCAGCTCAGACTGTTGCTGCAATTGCTGTTGAAGAAGTAGTTGTTGTTGTTGTTGATGCTGTTGCAATTCTTGCTGAATCTGCAACAGATCAGATGTTGTTAATTTTTTTGTATCTTCATCTTCTTTTATTGCACAGATGTAGTTTACCTGATTTTCACCTGACAACACAGGAAATGCATTAGAAATAATGCAACGTTCACTTGGTGGTTGTTGTAAGGAGCTTTGACAGGTTTTTTGTTGCTGTTTCTGTTGTTCACTAAGGACTTCTGAAACCTGACTTGAAATATTGCTGCGGGTACTACTACTACTACTACTACTACTACTGTTGTTGTTGGCAGTGGTAGTGGTAGTAGTGGTGGTGGTGACATTGTTTACATCATTGCTTGTAGAGACTGGCATGACACTGGCAACAGAAGAAATAATGTGGCTGAATATTTTGTCTGTATGCTGCTTACGACGATGCCGCATCAAGTGGTCATCACGTGCAAATGCACAGCTGCAAATCCCACAGACATATGGCTTCTCACCAGTGTGTGATCGACCATGCACCTTCAAATAAGACTTGCGTGAGAATCCTTTTTGGCAGACATCGCAGTAGTAAACTGGTCTGGACAGGTGTGCAGCCTTGTGCCTCTCCAAGTTGTCACGACGGCTGAATGACTTTCCACAGATATCACAGCGAGGAATCTTCTTCATCTTCATCGAGAACAACAGGGTTGGGCTTCATCCAAGAGGATGAAGCAAAATTTGATGAACAAGTGAGAGAGCGAGTGTTGGGAGAAAATATTACTTACTGAATGGAATCTGGAAAGTTATAAGTGTTACTTTACAAATGATTCCCTAATTAGACAGAGAAATCTCTCAGTGGGTGGGAGGAATCATATTGTAAAAATGTTTTGTACATGACTTTTGCTTTAAAAAGTTAGTAAAACAGATAAGTATTGTTTAATGGTGATGGGCAGGCAGTTTTAAACAACGGCGTTAGGAAGGGCATCCATCTGTAGAAACTCTGCCAAATCAGATTGGAGCCTGGTGTTGCCATCTGGTGTCACCAGTCCTCAGTCAAATTGTCCAACCCATGCTAGCATGGAAAGCGGATGTTAAATGATGATGATGATGATGATGAGAACTATCACCAGAATCAATGTTAGCAGAAGTCTTCTCCTTCTCCTCTTCCTGTCTCTGGGATAGTAATTACCATTTTGCACTTTTATGGAATTACTGGAAAACAAAAGAAAAAGAAAAATACAGGTAAGTAGTTTGTAGATACTACTGAGGTCAATTTTGCTGAGTCAGTAAAATAAGTAGCAGTTAAGTATTGAGGCTCATATATTGCTTGTCCCTTCCAACTAAAATTTCTGGCCTTGTACCAATGCAAAAAAAAAAAACAATATTTAAATGCAACTGAAGGTGAAGTTGCAAGTAGTATTTACATAAGCAACATGCATCTTATGGACAGTCAAAGGCTGAAACCAAAATATTGTTCATCTCAGCTGTTGTCCATTAATTTTCCCTCAGTTTTCATTCACTTTGTATCTATCATCATCTCCTTTCTCCCACCGATTTTAGTCTTTCTGCTGTCATTGCTTTCTCTCTCACCCACCCTTCCTTGTTTACATTATCTGAGTAAAGTTACTGAGGCATCATCTGCATTGATGTCACAGCAAAAGCCCTTCTCCCTCCTCTCCAGGTATCTTCTAAAGTGATTGGTGAGCAAGCAGAGCAAAAGTAGGGCTCTGATGTTCTTTCATTCTTACCATACAAAGGATTGCTGGTGCACCCAGTCCACTCTGTAAAAGTTGATGATAGGAAAGATATCTTTCAGCTGTAGAAACTGAGCCTAAATGACATATATGAGCATTAGTCTATGAGAAAAATTTTAAAAAGTGACTCAGAGAGTGATTACTTGTCCAACCCATGCCAGCATGGAAAGTAGACATAAAATGATGATGATGATAACAAACAAATGAAGTTCATACAAGAGTGTATTACAAATAAGTAAATAAATAAAACAATAAGGTGCACTTCTCAACATTTTATACATTTCTATGGCGTATTGCATAACATATAGATGAATATTTTACATTTTCTCCAATATTTCAAAAATGAAAGATTTTCTCTTTGTGATCCTTTCAGAACTATTCTGAGCCCCAATTTGGATTGTGATCTATAGTTTAGGGAACTGCTGATATACTTAAAACTGCCACTGAATTATATCTTATTTGTTCTGTTTAGTGGTACGCATATAACACAAGGATGGCATCTAAGCAATATTAATTACTCACACCTGTCACATATGTAACCAAGTGGTGAAGGTATTCACTAGGTTTGGACAAACTCCTCTGCAAATGTAATTATTATCTAATATTTATTTTCATTTTCCACAAATTGAATGCCTAATGGTGCCTCTATTTTAACAATTAAAATCATCTCAGACGACATTCTGGCATCTAAAGGCAGGTAAATGCTGTCCCTTGCTGGCCAAATTCAATGTAGGTCATAGTGATTCTTAAACTTTCCCACTTTTACGAAAACAATTTTAATCAAAAAAACAAAAAAATCTCAAATGCCTTGTCACATTTAACCGCAGACCAGCCCTTGAGCAGACTTACAATCAAAATCGCTCGGGCCGAGACCATTCCATCGTTTTAGGTGTATATACGACTACATTATCTAATGTAGTGTAATATGTCGCTCCTATTTTAGCTGGTAGGGGAAATTTAGCTATTATTTCTAGGAAATTGAACGATTGCATACAAACTCCATAATTGGTTCGACCTATGCAATTTTTGTTGTTATTGTTTAACTCTAGGTCAGTCACGACTGAGTAGACTTATGATCACTGATATTCCACCCATGACCATTTAATTCTCCCGGATATGTGTACTTAGGACAACATTTTCCAATGTGTCTCTTCTTTTTCAAGGCGTAATTTGAGAGATGCGGCTGCTGCTTCATAGAAGTCATTGTTGTTTAACTACTGATAACCCCACCATCCTGGAGATTAATTGTTGAAAACATTCTGGATGTGACCATACCATCTTTTTACAAGAAACGTTATCCAATGTATCCTTCCTCTTATGAAGGTGCAATGCGATTTGAAGAGAGACAGGTGTGTTATTTCTTGCAGGTTGAGTGACGATCATATAAAAACTAAAACGATTTCATTCGCCGGTATATCGTTTCAACTTATGAGACTGATGATAAGTCCGTCATGCGAATAAATTTTGAATATTTACAGAAGTAGTTTATTAGGGTTATCAATTAATTATGCAAATGGAGCGGGGAGGGAAATCGGTTAACTTGTTTGTATTTGCTTTTCGGCAGTTGGAATGAAAATCGGACATGAAGCTTGGATTGCTTTCAAATCTCGATCAAACTCTGTTTTCCGTCTTAATGGATTTCACTAGTTTTATTTATAATTAAAATGAAAATAATTAAAGAAGGAAATTAAAAAATAACATAGATAAAACAAATAAAATATAATTGTAATAAACAAAACTCACCAAATAATCAAATTTTCCAGTAAATGCCACAATTAATAAATAGCAATAACAAAGAAGTCGGTGAAAGCGGTGTAAATGTGTCTATATTCAAAAGTTCCTACCCCCTTCCTCCTCAAACCTAATCAGGGAATTCTGTTGGTCTTAGGATGTTGGAGATATTCAGGAAATACTATATGAATTCTAATACTGGACTGCTACTTTATGTTATTAACTTCGAAAGGATGAGAGAAAAAAAAGCAAACTTCAGCAGAATTTGAATATAGGATGTAAAGAGAAATGGTTGTTTAACTGCAAAGCATTTTGCCCAGTTCTCCTAACGATTCTTTTCATCCACCCTCCTTCTCTGTTGAGAGACATTTTATTTAAAATTAGATAAATGTGGAGAATCACAGCGTAATTTCAAAATAAATAAATGAACAAATAGACGAAAGGAAATGTTTAAAAATAATATGGGTTACTCAAAATACCGAAACGAAAAAGAAAAAAAAAAAGGATATTGTTTATTAATTCGGTGTACACAATTGGAGAAGCATTAAATTTAAAAAGCCATTTTGTAACATAACATATATACACCGTTGACAGACTAGAAGTTGCAGTTTTTATCTGAGGTAAAATCTCTTAAAGCCGTGCTGTGTTTAAAAACATAAATCATATCGGAGGGTTACGAAAAATCGCTTCTACAGCGGCAAGCGAGAACACTATATATATTTCGGCCTGTTTGAGTTTAGTCAATGACGTATACTCGTAACCAGCAGCATGCTTATACGAAATCCATCGCCTTTGAAATCGAGGAAACAGTGGAGAATATATTCACTGATATTGTGGCAATGCCAGTGAATATATTATTTACTGTTTGCCAAAAATTCGGAGGCGGTGAATTTTGTCTTAGCATGCAGTTGTGAGAACATGTCATTGACAAGGCTCAACAAGGCCGAAATGTATCTTATGCTGTCGCTAGCCGCTGTCGCTAGCCGCTGTCGGGACGATTTTTCGTTTCTTTTCGATATGTATATATGCTGTATATTTAATATAGTATGTTCATAGATTTTATCTCGGATAAAAACTGCAGCTTTTTGCCTATCAACGATGGATGTATTATACGTTAAGTATGATACGCACATGGTTGTATTGTTTAATGCAATTTTTTTTCCTCTTGAAGGGATAGGGAAGGCCATTGCGACTCTATTGGATAGTTCTGCTCTGGATTACATTGATCTGAGCGTCTGAAGTGAAATGACGCTCAGCTGAATATGAATAACATTTCATAACCAGCTAAATGATACCCTGAGGTAGCAAATATTAATTACTAGAAGTATCCTTAGTAGACTATGCAATCGACCAGTAAGATTTGAACTCAGGAATGTAGCGTTTTTATTCAATTTGAAGCTGTAAACCCCTTCTATCTATCTATCTATCTACCTATCTATCTGTCTATCTGTCTTTGTGTGTCTGTCTATCTATCTATCTATCTATCTATCTACGGGTCTGTCTGTCTGTATGTATGTATGTATGTATGTAATATTTAGAGCTGTAAACAATTTTCTACAGTTTACTTTGCTATTGTCAAAATAGAAATAAGAGCAGTAAGGGCTGCAGATAAAAAGTATTACAATAAAACTCATCCCAAAGAAAAAAACAAAACAAAAAAACGAGTTATTTCCCTTGCACCGTTATTATTTTATACATGTAATTGACAACAAATAAAATCAATCAATCTATCTATCTATCTATCTATCCACAAACACACAATCATGCACGCACACATGCAGACACTTGTCTTTTATCTTCACTAGTTCCAGTCGTTAGATTGTGGTCATACTGGGGCTCCGGCTTCAAGACTTTTTTGTCGAATGAATCGACCCCAGTACTTATTTGTTAAAAAATCTTGGTACTAATTCTATCTGTGTCTGTGGTTGAACCATTAAGTTATGGGGACGTAAGCACGTCAACACCAGTTGTCAAGCAGTTTTATTGGTGGAGGACACCGACACACACACGCGCGCGAGTGCGCACACAGAGAAGCTTTTTCGGTATCCGTCTACCAAATCTAATCACTAAGTTTTGGCCGGTCCATAGCTATAGTAGAAGACACTTGGCCAAAGTGTCACGCAGTGGCATTGAACTCGGAACTGTGTGGTGTGGAAGCGTCTATGAAAGCAGGAAAATCTGCAGACAAAAAGACTAAAAACAGGGGGAAAAAAAAAAAAATCTACAAGAGTTACTTCCCTTGAACCGCTATTTAATATCTATACCCTGAAAGGAGGGCTGGGCATGCCGTGATTGATGATGCGCAGACACGCGCTGAGACTGCGACATCTCCGGCTCTACGTAGACGACGGTGAGCAGCTGTAGTCGCCGTTTGTGCGCCACGCTTTCCCGCAGCTCGTCTCCATGACCGAGCTGCAGTCGTGGATCAAGAAGAGGCTGAGGAAGGGCGAATGGCACCGCGAGTGTCGCGTTGCTCTCCAGCAACTCTGCCGTCCCGGGTCGACCTTGAGCGACTGCATCACAACTAACGCATTCTATAGGGGATTAGTGGAGGGGAGGTACGACGACGATCTCG
>NC_068994.1:29210272-29211497 GCF_001194135.2 Octopus bimaculoides
ACACACACACACACACACACACACACACAGAGTTAAGCTATCTAAGACGACGTTATGCACTCTTCTCACTTCACCTGGACATTTAAACCCTGATCTACTTCGGTGCTATGAAAATGCTCGTGATGACTCTTTTGTAGATTATACAGAGTGTCTAAATAAAAACTGGGGTGAGGCCACCCAAACATAATCGATCTTCTCAAATTACTGAGAACCAATCAAAATCTGCCATAAGAGAGAGACACCCCAAAACAATGTAAGCATGGCTAAACTCTCGTATATCTCCACATGCAGCTGATTCAATAGAGACGGCAGTCGAATATATTCAGTTAAAGAACATTTTGAAATTATGGTTCATAAAAACTTTTCCAGTTTTTCTGAGCTGTCGTGAAGAAAAGGCCCATCGCTTTCCTGTTGAAAGTCATTGATGACGTTGCTGGACAGCTGTTATTATTACTTTTAAAGAACGTCAAAGAGAAATCGGTAATTTCCGTATACTAATGAAATTAGTATACGGAAATTTCTATCACATGCAAGCATTATAAGCCGGATACAATTGTTTGGGACAGACAAAATGTATGTACCGTGATAAAAGTCAGCTGTCATGATGTGAATATCTCTTCTAAAATCAAAGAAAAAGAAGGATAACTACGGACAACTGCTTCGAAACCTCTGTAGCCAGATTATAAATTCACATTTAGACTAATAATAATTGGTGCACTTGGTTTTGTTAATAAATGTCTAAATAACAATTTGGAAAACTAGGGTTTTCAGACAAAGAAATCAACTAGCTAACACGCACGTTATAAATACAGTCTGTAAGAGGAACAGTAAAAATATGCAGGACTTTTATTAAGTTCAAAATGTGACATTGTTTCTGTTATCTATATTTCAAAAACGGAATCTATCTTTGTTAAAATTGTTCCTTACAGGAAGACTTCAAATAATTAAAAATACACGCGCGCGTACACACACACAAATGCACACATACATAAATACATACACACATGCTCATACATACATACATACATACATACATACATACACGATGGCCGTCCACTCGTGATCGAGGAAGACCATTGCTGACCTTCGGGAACATTGTGCGCTCTAGGACTAACTTATATTTTGCATTTGCGGCGGCTCCGTTGGTGGCTAATGAGCCCTGCTCTTGACAAGCATACGCGACTGCAAACATTGCAGACCAAGCTTTCCCCATTCACTATACGAG
>NC_068994.1:29212263-29214841 GCF_001194135.2 Octopus bimaculoides
GTACAGAGTCCATGTCTCACATGAGTAGAGGAGCGATGTCAGTACACATGCACGGTACACAGCAACTTTTGTTTGCCTTGCGATGCCATGCTGGGACCAGACACGAGACTGAAGAGACCGGAAGGAATTAGTTGCTCTCTGCAACCTGAAAGACATTTCCTCATCCAGGGAGCAAGAACGGCTGAGTGTGCTGCCCAGGTAGACAAACTTGTCTACTACCTTCAGAATTGTTCCTTCAACCAAGATAGCTGGTTTCACATATGGATTTCCTGGTGCAGGCTGGAACATTACAACAGTCTTGTCCAGACTAATGTTAAGTCCAAATGCTTTGCAAGAAGCAGAAATACAATGCATGAGTATTTGCATGACATCCACTGTATGAGTGACTAAGTCAGTCATCTGCATAAGGGAGGTCACGAATAATAGACTGGAGTACCTTTGAATTGGCAGCAAATCGGCGAAGATTAAAGAGGCGGCCAGAAGATCGATATCTGACATATATTTCCAGAGAGCTAACCTTAGCAAAAGCATGAGTAAAAGCAGCAGCAAAGTACAAAGAAAAGAGAGTTGGGGTAAGGATGTCCCCCTGCTTGACACCATTCTCTACAGGAATGGGTCCCGCCATGCCACCACCAACATTGACTCAAGCCTCCATCCCACCATAAAATTATTTAATTTTAGATACAAAGTGATCCGGACATCCCAAGTTTGCCAAGTATTTTCCACAGAAAGGCCCTATTTACAGTATCAAAGGCCTTGGTTAAATCAATGAATTCCTGGATAAGATCCATATTCTGCTCATAGCACTTCTCCTGCATCTGTGTTGCTGTGAAAATCATATCCATTGTCCCTCTACCAGATCGGAAGCCACATTGAGATTCAGATAGGACATCATTTACGAGACACCCATTCAGACGGGTAAGAAGAATATTTGCCAGAACCTTGCCAGCAGCTGATAGTAGAGCAATACCTCTGTAGTTACCACACATTGTTCTGACTCCTTTTCCTTTATATAGAGGAAGAATAATTGCATCCTTCCAATCCTTAGGGATTGCACCATCCCTCCAGACTGCACTAATAAGTTCATGAAGGGACTGTGTGATGTAATTACCACCAAATCGCAAGACCTCAGCACGAATTCCATCCTTTCCAGGTTCCCTACCAAGATTCAATTTACTTATTGATGTCATTACTTCATCTATTGAGGGTGAGGAGTCTAAGGAGCCAATGATAGGTCTTTGTTGCATTAGTATCAATTACTGTTTCAACCACAACTGACTCATGGTTTAGGAGTTCAGAGAAGTGTTCAATCCAGCGACCTGTCATTTCTGTTGATTTAGTAAACAGAGTGGAAGACTCTTTGGAAAGCAAAGGAGTTGATGTGGAGCTCTTAGGCCCATAAACTTGCTTCATAAGATGGTAAAGCTTCTTGCTGTCATTTGCTTCAGCAGCAGCCTGAACATCATGAAAAAGATCCTCCCACCAAATGTTCTGCATCTTCCTGAGAGATCGCTGCAATAGTGATTTTACACTGTTATAGTGGGCAAGTGCTAGATTTCGCTGCGCAGCTGAAAGTCCTCTATGCAACAATACATTGTGGGCATGGCACTTTACAACCAATAGTCGCTGAACTTCAGCACCATTTTCATCAAACCAGTCTCTGTGTCTAGCAGTAGCATATCCCAGTGTTTCGGCAGCACATTGAAGAACCTGATCTCGAAAATTTTCTCAGTATTTTCAATGTTGGACAAGCGAGTCTGAAGCTCTTTCCACAACACAGCATCATATATCTTGTGGACATTCAAACACCGAGGAATGCCAACTGGCCCTCTTCTCTCTTTCACTCTAATCCTCATCTGGAACTTTGCTCGCACCAGATTGTGGTCTGTCCAGCATTCCGATCTATGTCAGGTCACTTATGAGGCTCTAATAAGCGCTACTGGTAACATGGAATCCAGTACAACCTGTTGCATGGTCGGGTTGTCAGCGACTAAACCGGCGCCTAGGCTACCGTGGTGAGGAGGGTTGCAGGATTAAAAACAAGACCTGTTGAAAGGTCGGATGAACCTAGTGCAGTTTCAACGGCTATCTAACAAAAGCACGGGTACGCAGAAATTCCGGGGTGGTGTCCGGCGTGCTGAAAGACCACTGGGAGTGAGGCGCCCCTCAGCTTTTGTTAATGCATGTCTCTAGGAGAAGGTCACTCTGATATAAGACCAGATATGCAGGGAATGGCATTGGAGATTTGGGGGATCTTTAATTCGTGCTAGAGATCATGGCGCTCCCACATCCTGAGCCTGCGACTCATAGGCAACAGACATCTCGCTCTCGCTTGTCTCTGGATAATATCAATAGAGTAGAGAGGGTCTATGAAGTGTCATGCAAGCCTTATTGGACCTAAAACTTTGCACAGGCATTGCTGACCTTTGCTCGATATGTGCTGCTTTTTTCTCTTTCCCTATATGTATTTATTTATTTTATTTTCAGTATATATGTATCTTTATTTTTAGTATATATTTATTTATTTTTAGTATAAATTATTTTGTTTTTATTCGGAAGTCCTGCGGCGATGGGAAAG
>NC_068994.1:29214851-29215693 GCF_001194135.2 Octopus bimaculoides
GAGAAGGTCACTCTGATATAAGACCAGATATGCAGGGAATGGCATTGGAGATTTGGGGGATCTTTAATTCGTGCTAGAGATCATGGCGCTCCCACATCCTGAGCCTGCGACTCATAGGCAACAGACATCTCGCTCTCGCTTGTCTCTGGATAATATCAATAGAGTAGAGAGGGTCTATGAAGTGTCATGCAAGCCTTATTGGACCTAAAACTTTGCACAGGCATTGCTGACCTTTGCTCGATATGTGCTGCTTTTTTCTCTTTCCCTATATGTATTTATTTATTTTATTTTCAGTATATATGTATCTTTATTTTTAGTATATATTTATTTATTTTTAGTATAAATTATTTTGTTTTTATTCGGAAGTCCTGCGGCGATGGGAAAGTGGCGAAGCATGCAGACCTGACGGGCTGGAAGCATGTAGTCAGCGACCTGCACGTAGGCGTCTTTCTATATCTGGTTAGTTTAGCGCGGTTGACAGATGTGCACACTGCGCTTAAATAGAAAAGAGACTTCTTATTTTACAAAATCTGGATGGAACTTGAACATTTCATGTTGGAATGCGCGCACTCTGTTGGATAACACGAATGACTGTAGGCCTCAAAGAGGCACTGCACTTGTTACTCGCGAGCTGAACCGCTATAACATTGATATAGCTGCACTTTCAGAGACTTGTACATACATACATGCATACATACATAGATGCATACATATATGCATACATACATACATGTATACATACAAACATACATACATACATACATACATACATACATACATACATGCATACATACATACATACACGATGAATACCTCGTCTTGTCAGATGATTGCCGTCTCAC
>NC_068994.1:29216211-29218441 GCF_001194135.2 Octopus bimaculoides
CATACATACATACATACATACATGCATACATGCATACATACATACATACATGCATACATACATACATGCATACATACATACATACATACATGCATACATACATACATACATGCATACATATATACATACATGCATACATACATACATGCATACATACATGCATACATACATACATACATACATACATACATACATACATGCATACATACATACATACACGATGAATACCTCGTCTTGTCAGATGATTGCCGTCTCACATGAATGGTAGTTAAACATTTGTACGTCAATAGATTTAAGCAATAAAAGTTTGTACAACACTTTTACCATTCTCCAGGTCGTCATAGTAGGTTCCAGTGACAAGCATTGCAAGATGACTGGTAACTATTTTGATTGCAAGTTTTAGGTCAGAGTTTTTTCTCATAGATGAGCCGTCTTCCTCATGACTAGTCAAAAATAATGGGAGCCTCCCCTACCCTTGGAAAATCTACTTAATCCATGAATGGGATCCTGACAAGTACTACCGTTCCGGGTCACAACGGTCCGGGGAGTAATGGTAATTAAGGAGTGATTCCGCACTCCTCACCTCTCCAGAATCCCCGAACTGGAGCTTCAAGACCGGATGCATTTTAATGTTATAATCAGGGAACACACACACACACACACACACACACACACACACACACACACACACACACATCTATATACATATATATATATACGCATATACAGGGTTCCCCCCCAAAACTGACATCATTCTGGTGTCTAATAACAATTCTCTCTCAAATGGTCTCAAATTTTAACAAAATGTGTAAAAACTAATTTTGGTTGGAGCATGCCAGTCATAATGGCAATGTGCTGTTGAAATGACAGCCACGTTCACCTGACTTGACACTGAATTTTTTTCTATGGGGCTATATGAAAAGATTGGTCTATATCCCCACCTACAAGCCTTGAGGAACTCAAGCAGAGAATCACTGAGGTGCTGGAGAATGTTATGCAAGACATATTACACCGTGTTTGGGAGGAGCTGGACTCCCGCCTTGACGTGGGAGCATATTGAACATTTGTGAAGCTTTGTGAAATCGGTTATAAAATCTACAACTCTCTGATTCTCTTAAATTTTTCATTGTTCAACATGAAACTTATTTAATTTCGTTACTCAGGTATTCACATTTCAAATAATATAAACTTATATATACATATATATACATATATTTACATGTACACACACACACACACACACACACACACACACACACACACACACACACACACACACTGACCCTAACGAAGAATAATACTGGCGTCTTATCTGTATCTTTATTTTTCATTCTCTATTTTAATTTTACTCTCGCCCTCATTCAATCTTACCCACACCTATCCCATTCCTTTCTTTTCTCTCTTTCTCCCCTTTCTTCTGTTCATTCACTCAGAACCCATATCTGTCTATCATGATGTCTGTCTTTCTCACTCTATATACCCATGTAGACCTTTTTCATACTAGCTAACCACTTGATTTATTCCTTCAACATGAGAGAAACATTCAAAATACTGCCTGGATTTACCTGGAATTATACTTAAGGACCTATATCTTCACGGAAGTACGGGCCAACCTCCATACCCTCTGGAAGAAGATGAGGTGTGAACTTTATTCTCCTGCCTGTATTCCTCTATCTACTGTTTTACTCTTTATTCTTCTATCTACTATTTTATTCCTTTACTCCTTTATAAAGTGTGAATTCCCTGTCTAGAACTTTCATACATACTCACCTTGTCTCTGATGACAAAATACCCAGTGTATGGAGATGCTAACCTAACACTTGGGGTAAGACATCCAATAATTAATTAATTATCAGGTCATCTCATAAGTTCTGTCCGATGTAACCTTTTTTAAAATTGAATGAAATTTAATAGTATTTTAGCATGTCTAATGGAATTAAAAAATATTTTTATGCATTTGTGTACATTTAAACTAATTAAATATTATTTTACAGAATAATAGAATTAAAATTTCTTTGATTAACACCCTTTCTAACATAGAAGTATCCAAAGAGCATTTGAGGCACATAATGCTTTATGAATACAAAAAAAGGAAACTCTGCAGCCGAAGCGACTCGAAACATACACTCAGTTTATGGGAAAGAATGCTTGAATGAAAGAACTTGCAGAAGATGGTTTGCAAAATTCAGAAGTGGAGATTTCAGCCTTGAAGATGAAGATCGAACAGGAC
>NC_068994.1:29218858-29219908 GCF_001194135.2 Octopus bimaculoides
TCCTCATCCACTTATTCTCCCGACCTTGTTCCTTCAGACTACCATTTGTTTCGTAGTTTACAGAATCATTTGGAGGACATAACTTTCGCAAGCCAGGAGGAGGTCGAAACTGACATTTCAGAGTTCTTCGCTTTGAAACCAAAAGAGTTTTACATTGATGGGATTAAAAAGCTTGCAAATAGATGGAAGGAAGTCATAGATAATCAGGGAAAGTACATTGATGATTAAATTTCAATTAAATATAGCATTTGATCACTTGTTTCCTTTATTCAAAATTCGGACAGAACTTATGGGATGACCTGATAATTAACTAATTGCTTCAAATTCACTTCTCTAATTAAATATTCTAAATGACTTGAGATACTCGTCCTGCCTTGGTTTTTGTTGTCCTTTTCCCTCGAATACCTGCTAACTCGGAACCATCTACGGTTCCTTAGCTCCAGCTTCAACCGGGAACACTCGGAAGCTAACGGATGACTAACTATAGCACTTACACAGCGTACCTACCTATTCGTTTAGATCACCAGTAGACCCCACATATTCTATGTATAATTCTATATATATCTCTCCCCTCTTTCGTTTCCTCTCTCCCTTTCTCTAATTCTTTTAATCTCCTCTTCTCTCCCTTTCGTTTTCCTCTCTCCTCCATTCTTTTCCCCTCCTCTTCGCCATTCTCTCTCTGTCCCTCTCTCCCCCTCACTCTTCTGCCTTTGCTCTCTCGTTGCTCGCACGTGACCATCGGCCATCTTTCTTTTCCTAACTTGAATTTCTTTCTTTCTCTCTGATCAGCCACAGGGATAAGACGCATTCTTGTCTGTCTCCTGTCAGAGCTTGTTTCTCCGCATTCACCAACTCAACTCCTTTAGGCTTAACAGCCCTTCCAGTTTGTTTTCACTGTCTTGCTTTTGTTACCAACTTTGACCCTCCGCAAAAATCCCAAATTTTATTTAATTTGCTTTGCGAGAGAAACTGTTTTGTCGAAAACGTATCTTGTGAATTGCTCGAAATACGAAGTAGAAAAACAGCCTATAACTGATGAAGGGACGTTTT
>NC_068994.1:29220418-29222337 GCF_001194135.2 Octopus bimaculoides
ATATATATATATACATATATATATATGGATGCATATACATACGCATAAATATATACACACATATACACAAAAATATATACACACATGCATATATTCATATATACACATATACGTGCATATGAGGATCCTCTTCGGTCATGAATGATCATGGGATTGCACCTAGAAAGTTTCCCACCGCGGCTCAAGTCCAGGCAAGTTTGTTTCAGGAAGATCATCAGTCGCCCATTCACACCAGCCTCTCCTCTGCACACCACAGATGTTATCCAAAGGAAAAGCAAAGCTCGATAAAGCTTGGCACCAGTGACGTTATAACTCATCTCTACAGTTAAGTGAAATGGAACAACGTGAAATAAAGTGTCTTGCTCAGGACATAACACACAGCTCGATTCGAAAATCGAACTCACTCGCATATAGATAAATTACAGGATTGCGTAAGCTAGTACGGCTTTCGGGAAATTCAAGAAACGGGTCTGGTGAGGTATCACAAGAGACAGAAAACTCACTGTGCATGAGGCCTGTGTTCTTACAGCCCTGTTATACGGGTGCTAAACGTGAACAACTTACAAGCATCATATCTATCAGTTGGAAAGGTTTCATCAGCATTGCATTCAGCGCATCCTGAACGAGGAAGTGCTTCTCTTACACACCTGCTATTGTTGTACCTGAGAAAGCCGGCTGCTTCAGTATTGAGAAGAGGATAATTTTGAACATACATATGCACATACATACATGCACACATACATAATGCATACATACATACATACATGCATGATTGCATGCATGCATGCATGCATACATACATACATACATGCATACATACATACATACATACATACATACATACATACATACATACATACATATAATCTTAAATACATGCACAAAGAAGTTGCACGACTCTACCGCAAAGTATCATCAGATGAAAGGATGAGCCTATATGAGCAGAAGACTATGCATGGACATATTAGTTGAAAGCTCAGAGATGATAGTAACATCGATCATCAAAGCAGTCTATCATGGACCAATAGCCAGATTACTACCTCCCACTTTGAAGGGTATGCATTTGCAATCCACGAACAGGAAATATCAACCAAATACCTGATGCACAAAAGGGATAGAGGTGCAGGAAAAGCAGTAAAATTTGACAACTGATGCAGACTTTGTGGAGTTAACACCGAAGATATCACCCACATCATAAGCAGTTGTCCGAAAATGTCATCACGGTATTATCTACCAATGAGACATGATGTCGTAGCTAGGACACTCTATAGAGAAATCCATCGGAAGGATAACCCCGAGGACAAAGAAATAAGAATCTACAGTATGGTAGAAGCCATAGCCACTCATAATAAAAAAGAGTCCCAGTGAAGAGCTTAATAAAATGTAAGCACAACAGACCTGATATAATGATTTGGGATAGAGAAGAGAAACTGTGTACAGTTGTAGAAATTAGCTGTCCAGCGGATGTTAACATAAAGCTGGAGATCAGTGAAAAAGAGAATACCTATGCTGAACTATTGAGAAATCTGCAGTTACACTATCCAGATTACAAGTTCAGGTTTATACTTGTAAATATTGGGACACCGGGATATGTAACATACTGTCTAAATACCAATCTTGAGAAATTAAGTTTCTCAAAACCAGAAATGAGAAAGCTGATTCGATGACAGCAGATCCAAGCCATCGCTGGGACTGTAAAAATCTGTAAAACTTCCCAGAAGTTTATCATTCAAGTCTAGACATGCAACTATATGCATGAGAATATAACAGAAGACACTTTCCAAAGGTAAGGCGTAGTGGGACCGAACTCAAAACTTCGTGGTTGCGAAGAGAGATTCTTAACCATGCAGCAACAGACAGACACACACACACACACACACACACACACACACACACACACACACACACACACACACACA
>NC_068994.1:29222839-29232037 GCF_001194135.2 Octopus bimaculoides
CACAGACTCACATATCTAGACTTACAAACAAATGCAACACAACCACTAACCCAAAGAGAAAAAGAAGAAGAAAAAGAAGAAGAAGAAGAAGAAGAAGAAGAAGAAGAAGAAGAAGAAGAAGAAGAAGAAGAAGAAGAAGAAGAAGAAGTGAATACTTATTTATTGATCTATAAATGCGAGCTCGATTTACAGAGTCAGTTGCTTGTCTGCATGTATGTCTGCATGTATG
This sequence comes from Octopus bimaculoides, assembly GCF_001194135.2. NCBI lineage: Eukaryota > Metazoa > Mollusca > Cephalopoda > Octopoda > Octopodidae > Octopus > Octopus bimaculoides. The sequence continues at coordinate 29,223,069 of NC_068994.1, forward strand.
TCTGTATGTATGTAAGTAGGTAGGTACGTATATGCATGTATGATCCCTTTTCTTTGAGATGTATTTGGGGTCTTGATGGAGTTCAAACTGAAAGCTAAGAAACTGACAAGACCTTTTGAGTCATGACAGTTCTCGGGGTGTGTAGTGTGTGCATATATGCAGGTGTGCACATCGACACTTACGTTCTGTGTAGGTGTTTGTGCGCTCTGGAAGAAGACACTTTCAAATGTTACCGTGCAACGTGTTAATAAAAGTAATTTCTTAGTCACGCAATGGTGGTGAGCAGGCAAAGTCGTTAGCACGCCGGGCAAAATGCTTAGCAGCATTTCGTCCGTCTTTATGTTCTGAGTTCAAATTCTGCCGGGGTCAACTTTGCCTTTCATCCTCTCTGGGTCGATAAATTAAGTACCAGTGAAACACTGGGGTCGATTAAATCGACTAGTCAGTAGACTAAGGTGACACTTAGTTACTGACCATGCTTCAAGAACCTTGCAGTTCCAAGCCGTGATGATTTTTATAGGTGTTCTATCTTTACATTTGTACCCATCTTTTTGAGTCACGTTGGTAGTTAAGTGCTGATACTTCCCAGCGCGCCAATTACTACTGATATCACGTCCACTTTCTTCATTGCCCACCGTCATGATTGTTCAGTTTTTTTCTTCTTTCTCTTTGATCCTATTGTCACCGGGATATGCAATGCAATTTTGTCATGCAATTTTTCCCTTTTTTGTTCACCACATCAATGTCGGGTTTGAGATGCCTGATCTGATGGTCATACCGAATCGTTGCATTCCACAGAATTTTGCAGTTTTCATTCTCGGTAAACCCTTTTGGGATTTGGTCATACCACGGCTATGCTCTTTGTAAGCCTAATCTCCACAGAGCTCCCAATGGATCATTTTTGCCAAATTGTCTGTCGTCGAATGTACCAATTTCGGGCATCCGCTAACAATGTGCCAAACCGTTTTACCCCTCTCGTCATGCATTCTGCGTTTGTCGCTCACAGTTGTGCTGTCAATTCTGCACTTCACTTAGTTCTTCCTTGACGCTTGTTCTTGTGCCACGCATATAAGTGCTTCTGTCTCTATCTTCAGGTCACTCCTCCGCATCCATAACCATCAGTCTTCTGTATTTGTCTTGGCGTTCATATCTCTTGCAAACTGACCGTACATTTCTTTCCTTCCATGCTATTTATATTTTGAGTTCATTTCCTCTTTAAATTTTTCTTTACACAATTATAAATTTTGATGATTCCGGGCTTCTGGACATGTTTCAGCAATGGATCTACAGCACTTTTTACATACCAACCTAAGCCGTTTTCCTCTGCTTCTACACAATCCGGCAACTGATCAAACCTCTCTCACCCTTTCCTCTGGACAAGTACAACCTATCAGGGATGGAATGATCCGTGCACTGTCAATATTTTCCTTGTCTTCGTATCCATGATCACCAGTCCTTTCGTTTGCCAGTTTATGATTCCAGCTCCATACCGAAGTGATATTATCGCCCATGTATTTACTGCTTGGATTTTATTCCATCCAGTCAATTTTGAGCGTAGCACCAATCTTAGCCTTCGGAAATATTCTTTCCTCAGCTGTTCTTTCATTTCTTACTCCATGATTTCGTCGAACTCTAGTATGACAAGGTATGTAAAGCCTACCTTTTCAGTTTGCTTAATCACTTCTCTATAAGGTAATTCTATTCCTGCAAGAGACTGTATCTTGTTTCTTTTCAGGTTCATTATACCATACTTCTTGAGTTCGAATTCCATTCTAATATCAGCAGTAAAACAGTGGACCACGTTCACCAAAGAACTTATTCGTGCTTCGTCTTTGCCATACAGCTTCAAATCCTCCAAGAAGGGGAAGTGGTTGATTCTTTAAGATTCTCCATTTAATTGATATCTTAGTTTCATTTTCTTCATCACAAAGCTCAGAGGGATCATATAAAGAACAAAAGCAATGGCGATAAGCTAACTCTTTGGAAAATCCCTCTCTTGATGCCCAGAGTGCCTAAGCCTTGTCCGCACGATGTGAACTCAGTTTTCCATCCCACCATACTTCTCTTTAGAAAACATGTTACAGTCCTTGCAATTCCAAACAAATATAAGTACTTGATGATCCACACTTGCGGAATTATATCGTAAGCTTTGCGATAGTCAATCCAGGCCAATCCCAAATTTGTCCTCCTTCGCTTACAATTTTGCATTACCATTTTGTTTATCCTGACAGTAGCTTCCGCATTAATGGAATGCAAGAAATTGGCCTGTAATTGTCGGTAGCATTTCCTTTCGATACATCCTTCAAGCACAATACTGTTCGTCCTTTCGTCAACCACCTCGGGATTTCTTCTTCTCTATTGGTCAATGCATTAAATTTCTCTGCAATCAATTTACGGCACCTACTGAACTTTATTTTTTATCCAAAAACCCTGTACACCATCAGATCCTACTGCTTTTCAATTGCTAATCGTTTTGCTCATATTTCTGATACAGTCTTCGGTAAAAAGGATAATTTTTTTCTGGAAATAAGAAGCTGTTTGCTTCAGGCTACACAGCCCATTCATCTCCAGAATTGTGTCGTTCTTGCTTGCTCCATATCTTATCCCAAAACTGTCGACTTTCATTAGCACCAGGAATTAATCTTTTGCATTCTATATCATCATTAACTTCTTCATAATATCTTTTTTTGGTTGATTCTAAACAATCGGTTTTGCTGGTGTTGCTTAATCCGTTGTTCAACCAATTTAGCTTTGCTTTCTTGGCAAGTTTCTGCTGCTTCAATACAACATTCAGTCACTTTATATAAACATCATATTACTTCTTCAACTTTTCAAATTTGCGATAATTCTTCAGTTTTCCACTTCTTTTCCTGTCAAGTATTGATAATACACTGTTCAGGGAGCATATATTTTCTGATATTATTTTTGCACCAAGGTTGTTTATTTCCTTTTCTTTCTGTCAATGTTCTGTTCTCATTGCACTTCAATACCATTCTTTCTGCTACAATCCTACTTGCAGCCTTGATAACTTTATTTGTTTGTGTGATGTACTTTGTTTACTATTTTCCTTATAATATATTTTTGTTTATTATTATTTACGACGTCGCATAGTATCCAATATCGTGATGTTGATTGAAGATATTGTGTCTACCGGGGGTTTGTACTGTCTGTCAAGTCACAACAAAAACATCAAGCAAACAGTACTTTACGCAATATGCGTGCAGTTCCAAGTAATGCTGATTTTTGCAATACACTTAGATTGTAGTGTATTTCTAAAGTTTCCAGATGTTTCTTCGGGTTGGGTGGTTTTGAACCCAATGCTCCGATAACAATAGGGACAACCTTTATGTTTCACTCTCGTAGCTGCAACATTTTGGCGATTTCAATTCTCAGGTCTCCATATTTATCAATCTTTTCTCTTTCTTTCATGAAAATATGTCGATCTCCTGGCACTGCCACGTCGATTATTTGGCACTCTTGTTTGTCTCTCCTGACGGTTACTGTATCTGGCCTTCGGTGCTCTAACACTTTGTCTGTCTGGAAGTCAAAGTCCCAGAGGATTTTTGCCTTCCGCTTTTCGTCCATTACCTTTTCTGGTACCTCATATCCATACTTCCAGCATAGTAGCCAGCGAAGGTTTTGGGCTACCTTGTCGTGTCTACGCTTGTATTCATTCTGCACAAGACTTTCATAGGCACTAACAATGTGAGCCACGCTTTCTCTGCAGAAGTTCGTTGCACTTGTGTGGTATATATCCTTTTTCACTGAGTTGGTATTCAATGCCTGATCTTAGGCAGCAATGATTAGGCTTTCAGTCTTCTTTTTTTTAGGTTACTCTTGCTGAGCCACTTCCATGATGTTTCCCGCTCTTTTAGTTTGTTAGTTCCACGGTGGAACTGACCGTGTAATTCTATGCGGAGTAGAGTTTCTTTTCTCTCGCTGGCTATTCGTGATCGGAATTCATTAGCACTCTCAACTCCATCGTTGGTAAATCCTTCTGCAGTAGCAATATATTGTAGCAGGTCTTGTTTGCTATTTACCAAATATTCTGCCATGTTTCTTCTTTCATTGCTATTATCATCATCATCATCATCATCATCATTACTATTTAGTAGTCTTATTTTTATCACATACTTTTACTACACTACGGAGCACAGCTCTGTGTGCCTTGGGTGTGTATTGTGGTTTGTTGTGGTGTTCTTATTTTCACTGTATTGAAAGTGTTTTACGTAGGATGTGTGCAGTGCCCAGTAGTGCTGTTTTCTGTATGTTACATATACTTGTGAGTCCTGGTGTTTTTGTTATGTATTTGTTTGAATGCTTTTTTTATCATACCTAATGCGTCTACTATAGCAGGAATTATTTCTGGTTTTAAGCTCCACATTCGAGTTACCTCGTTAGCACGCCGGGCGAAATGCTTAGCGGTGATTCGTCTGTCTTTACGTTCTGAGTTCAAATTCCACCGAGGTCGACTTTGCCTTTCATCCTTTCGGAGTCGATAAAATAAGTACCAGTTGGCCCACTCCCCCCAAATTTCGGGCTTTGTGCCTAGAGTAGAAAAGATTATTATTATTATTTGTTTGACTTTTGCTTAGTATTTGTACAAGTTGGTTCCAAATTTCACCCAGAGATTTCAAGAGACAACGAGTTAGAAGTTCTGGTGTTATGCCTAGGGTGTCATATATTTGGTTTTGCACATAGTATTGTTCTAGAGAATGTTTAAGAAAACATTAGAAAATTATAAATTTGTTTAAAAATTTGAGATTACATATACAGTATTTTATGTAGGGTATGGGCAGTTCCCATGAGCACTATCTTTTGAATTTCTGCCATTTTGGGGTTTCCTGGTATCTGAGCTAGGTAGCAATCATCCTCTTTTGCTATCATTCCTAGAGCACCTATGACTACAGGTATTGTTTTAGACTTGAGGTCCCACATTTTGCCAATTTCTATTTCATGATCTTTATACTTGCTCAGTTTTTGGTAGGTCTTGATAGATATATTTATATCGATTGGGACAGCCATATCAATGAGGAGGCATGATTTTTGTCTGAAGTCTTTCAGTATAATGTCTGGCCTACTCGCATCTATCTTTCTGTAAGTTTGAATGGTGAAGTTCCAGAGGAGTGAGATGTGATCATTTTCAAGCACTGGAGGTGGTTTGTGTTCCCACCAGTTTTTATCATGGGGCAAGTACAGGTTTTTGCAAATTACCCAGTGAAAATATTGTGCTGCTCTATCATGCCTGTTGAGATACTCTGCAGGCGCAAGAAGACTGCACATGGAGACAACATGATTAATGGTTTCATTTTGTTGTTGACATATACAACATGTTGGGTAGCTGTTGTTCTTTAATATGTTGACATGGTAGTTTCTTGTAGGTAGGCGTTGTAGGTACCCATTGATGGGTAAGGGCTTTGTCAACATCGGCACTATTAGCTTTCTTTGGGTATTTGCCTTTGAGACGTTTTTTTTTGCCATTTATCATTAAGAATATCTAAGGCAGCAGTTTTAGCACGCTTAGCTTTTTCTGTGCTTGTTTCGAGTACGTCTAATTCTGGAATTTGTTCCTTTGCCTATTTTGTTACTGAGTATGATCCTTTCTTGTTTTCATACTTTGAGACAAATTTTAACATCCAGTCATCAGAGTTTTTCAGGTAGGTGTCTTGGCCAATTGTTGCAATCTTCATTGTTAATTCCAGTTGTAAAAGTCCACGACCTCCCTCTTTTCTTGGCAAATAAAGTCGTTCTATATCTGCCTTAGGGTGGTGCATTCTATGCACTGTCAACAATTTTCGTATTTTTCTGTCAAGATTATATATTTCAGTAATTAACCCGTTAATGATAATGAAACTGTAAGTCACGACTGGTCTGGCTAAAGTATTGATCGCTTCGATCCTGTTTCTTGCATTCAGCTCTGTCTTGAGTATTGTCCTTACCTTGCGATAACATTCTCTTCTGATACTTTCCCTCATCACTGAATGTTTGATTCCGTCCCCTTCAAATACCCCTAGGTATTTGTAGTTCTCCGCTGGTTCTAATTTCTTTATGACATTCTGCTGGTCAAGATTAACATTGGATGTTTCTGTCATTTTTCCTTTGATAAAGGTAGCTTTTGCACATTTATCGAGGCCAAATTGCATCCTGATGTCATCACTGAATTGTTTAACAATCGCTAGTAAGCCCTGTAGTTGTTGGTCATTTTTTTCAAAGAGCTTTAAATCATCCATATAAATGAGATGATTCATATTTTTATCAAACATTTTATAACCGTATTGTACATCATTGAGTAATTTCGAGGGAGGTATTAAGGGTAGACAAAAGAAGAGTGGTGATAGAGAGTCACCCTGGAAAATGTCACATGAAATTCTTATATTTCCAGCATTAAGCGATTCATTGTCACTGTTCAAAGTCAGTGTGGTTCTCCGTGATCTCATACTTACAGACATGAAATTTCACTGAGTAGGTGCTATTTTATACATTTCCAGACATTTCTTAATCCAGCTATGTGGTAGACTATCAAAAGCTTTTTTATAGCCTATCCAGGCTATCGACAAGTTTTTGTATCGTTTGTGACAATCTTCCAAGATCATCTTATTGATGAGTAGCTGATATTTACAACCATAGGACCCACGTTTACATCCTTTTTGCTCATTAGGGAAAATGCCACTTTCTATTGAAAAACTATAGATTTATCTCTGCTACTATTTTCCACGATCCGTCTTTTGATAGCTTCGAGCTCTACTTCTGTGAACCAAAACTTTTTCCTTATTACTCTAGCTTGATCACATAGTCTCTGTTCCGTGAGTTGAAACAATTCCTTTTCTCTCCAATGATCATACATACATTGTCGGTAACCCCTAATTTGAGCACCATTTTCATCTACCGGGCTGCTCAGGTAGTAACACTCCTTGACCACGGCATTAATTTGCTTGCTCATTCAACGCCGTGTGTGGTGGTCCCTTTCTGGATATCGACAGGTAAGAGCCGGACCAGAATCTCTGAGCCTACCGGGTGTAACACTGTCACCATCATTGGCTTCAGTTTCTTTACCACCGTTATTCACAATATTTTGTTTTTTCATTGTCACTCATATGAGGTAGCGATCATCAGGTTGCGCAATTACCAGTGTTTTTATTGTGACACAATCACTAGATGTATCATTAATCAGCCTATGAGGCTCCACCCGTTTCCTTTCATTATTATTATTATTATTATCATCACTGATATCACTGATATTATTGCTTTTATTTGTAGTAGTAGCAGTGGTTGCAGCAACAGCAACAGTAGTAGGGGTGGGGGTAGTGGTAAGGGTGGTAGTTGGGCCCCAGATTCCTGTGCTAACATAATAGTAGAAGTTGTAGTATTATTGTAGTATCAGTAGCATTTAGTATTAGCATCTGCAGCATATCATTATTATTTTTATCATTATCACCATCACCACCACTACTATTGTTATTATCATTGTTACTATTTCCATTTATTATTAAAGGATTTTACTAAGTGTTCTTTATTTTCAACTTATGTCTTGTACTTGAGATCATACATATGTGGTTGTTGGAGGAAATAGTTAGGTAGCAAGTTGGTGAATAGATCATATTCTACAGGTCTATAAATAGATTCGGCAGATGGTGGGGAAGTCAACCATAGAGACAAAAGAATCTTCGTACCCAGAGATCCACTGAGAGCGCTGCCTTGAAAAGAAGCAATTCAACTTGTTCTATTTGATGCCATAAATGTGGATCTGTAAAACACTAAAAGGTTTCCTGCCCTGAAACAAAGAAAAACTAAGTCTCACCGCAGCCAACATTACAAGTACCACAAGTGCTAAATCATAAACAAGTGCACTAGACTCCTACACCTTCTCCCACACCCACGCTCACACCCACTCCCAAACCAAGACAAATAAGGAGTCTACTCCCGGTTGCTACGGAAAAGCAAGTTTCTCTTGAATGCTCTTCCTCCAAAACCAACATCAACTGCAATGACATGGAGAAGTAAGAGCTGAATGATCAATGGATCACTGTGACAAAAGCGGGTAGGCGAAAAAAGAGGAGAGTACATAGCCCGACTCCAAGAAATCAAGAAAGACTTATTCTGAAACCACAACTGCAACACAATTCACAACCAATCCAATAAAAATTGCAAGAACATGATCAACAACTTCAAAAACAGCAACATCATCAACAACAGCTTGAAATTAAAGAAACTAAGAAACAACCGATTACAGAACGTCAAAAATATTCATCAGACTGTAGGCGAAATGTATCCATCAAATTCACTGTTGTGATATCAAGTGTAACAGTGAATTGATGGATTTTGTAAATCAAAATAAAAACAGTACAGAGACGGGGGGAAAGGAATTTGAGGATTTCATCCTCAAAACACCCAAGGACAGACTTTTAATTAAAACGTCGTCAGACGTTTATAAAACTACGATAGAAAAGTTCCCAGGATGTGTGAGGATTAAAAAAATAATCTATTGCTAAAAGGCTGTTGGAAAGGCCTTTAAAAAAATTTTCGCTAGTAGAGAAGCCTGGAACTTCCGGGCTTCTTGAAAGCCAAGATGAGTAACCTTCTCATTTTATTTCTCCGACTAGCATGGCCGTGATGAGAATAGGGTGTGTGAATGTGCGTGGCCTGGGATCAGCCTGGAAGCAAGGTCACTTGCTCAATGATTTCAGGTCACTGTGCAATTTTTATATACAAGTTGTCTACTTCACTGTGTGTGTGTGCATACTTACGTATATACATATAAATACACATACACACACGCACGCACACACACACACACACACATACACACACACACACACACTAACACACACACATATATATACATACATGCATATATATATATACATACATACATACACGCATGCATACATACATGTATACATACATACATACACACATACATACATACATACATGCATACATACATACATGCATGCATATATATATATATA
>NC_068994.1:29234378-29234743 GCF_001194135.2 Octopus bimaculoides
CCTTGAACCTTATTTTGGGTTTATATGCTGGTCTCCTACCATCCTCCAGCTCACCATAGAAAAGATGCTTGAGAAGCATTTCATCATTCATTCTTACCAGATGTCCACCCCACCTCAAACGACTTTGCAGAATCATTGATTCTACACTTCTACTACCACTTCTCTCAAGTACTTCCACATCACCGATGGCCATTTTCCAATTTATCCCAAGAATTTTTCTAAGACAATATTGATGATATCGTTTCAAATGCCATAAATACCTACGATAAACAACCCGTGTCTCACTACCATGTAGCAAAGGTGACAAGACACGTGTTACAAACCCCAACCTCAATTTGGAAAGATATATATTGGCGTGATCAGAG
>NC_068994.1:29234753-29235997 GCF_001194135.2 Octopus bimaculoides
AGGGATTCACTTATTTCTAATCAAGAAAGATCGTGACCATAATTGATTACACAGCGCTTCAACAATGAAGGTGGTCACATGTTGGTGTGTTGAGAACTGCAACTGCTGCTCTCCATATATTTGTTACGGCTGTGGCGATACTTCATTGTCGCTGATATGACGAATAACACAACAGAAAGAGAAAACAAAAACCTCAGAGTCTTTGATCCATCATATATGATAGCCTTGCGAGGTTATCTTAGATTATAAGAAATAAGAAGGAGTTGCGCGCTTCCGCCTATATCGCAAGGTTATTTTAGAATATATAAATGAGCTGTGCGCTCAAAAGCTGTGCCCTTTAGTGTCTCAAACAAAATATACCCTGTGGCAAGAGGAAGTCTTAAACCATTCTGTTTGTATGAGAGTACAAAAGATTGTCAAAGTTGCTGAAGATCCCTCCGGAGGGCAAAGTACCTTGTAACTCGTTGCGTGTAGATGTTTGTCAAATGTTCGTCGTGCACCATCTCTTGTAACCCAGATAGAGAGTATGTTTTCTTTTTTACTTTCTATATGCACTGCTTGGTTGGGCGAGGCGCAATGGCCCAGTGGTTAGGGCAGCGGACTCGCGGTCATAGGATTATAATGCCTTCATTATAATCAAAATATCAAGAAAATATTATCAAACGTTTTAATAGCAGCAAACGTGTTTTATTTAAACACTTACCAATTTATAACCCTAATCTCTACATCTGCCAGTGGACTACGTTGAGTAACCTTTATTCATGTTTGTAAGACGCTGTGCGGTAGATTCGTTAGCACGCCAGCGGCATTTCATCCACGTTCAAATTCCACCGCGATCGACGGTTCCCTTGATCCTTTTGTTGTTGATGATATAAGTACCAGTCTAACTTAGGGGTGAATATGATCGACTACTCACTCCAACAAATTTCAAGCCTTTCTCTTATAGTAGAAAGGAATATTTCATGTACGATTTTAATTTACCCATCCTCACTATCATATCTCCTAACAGTTACGCGATTGTTTACAATGAAATAATATTGTGTGAATATATCGAAAGTGAAGTATCGTTTCTGGTTGGAACCTCCAGGTTTCCTGTCCTGAAATTGCCTGGCTAAGGGTTCATACGGTTGGAGGAACAATACCGGACACCTTGTAACTATGTTATGGTATCAACCAGCATGTTACAGAGGGTGCTTAAGAACTCAAAGGTGCATAAAACGGCAGACACACACAATTGTGTCCCC
>NC_068994.1:29236097-29236826 GCF_001194135.2 Octopus bimaculoides
AGAGAGAGAGAGAGAGAGAGAGAGAGAGAGAGAGAGAGAGAGGGTGAGTGGGAGAGGAAACGAAAGAAACATTAAAATGTCTGATGTCAAAGAAGTCAACGTTGGATCAGCAACACCAAATAAGCAGCGCAAACGTCTCATCTTCAAAAATATCCCACATCACTTGTGATTCGGTCATCACAAGTTACCTCCTATTGTCTTCTGTTATAGAATCTATAATGGTTTTATTGCCGTTCGGACTCAGTAAGTAGTTTCCCTTACATCTTACACACTTTACCTCTGATAGCACTTCATCGTTTTTGTTTAGTCCCTTGTCAGCCTTCATCAAACACATTTCTAGCAGTGACCGTCTCCCCTTTATTTTCAAGTATAGTGTAGTTATGGGATCTTTGTGATTTGACGGGCAACACTTGTTTTCTTAACGAAACACTTTCAAACTTGGGACACTGGTAGAATGTGTCATATAAAACAACTTCTTCTCTTAACCTTCTTAACAAAAAATTGTACATCGCAAGTTATTTCATGTTAAAGTTGTCGTATTTCTGTAATTTCAACCAATCACTGACGTCTATTCAGCTGAATACAGTTAGTGCTGTTCGGTGTTAAGTGTGTTATTCCCTGTTTAATTATATCATTATTCCCAAGTAAGGGTTTAGGGTTTTAGGGTTAGGATTCGGGTTTTAGGGTTAGGGTTCGGGTTTTAGGGTTCGGGTTTCAGGGTTAGGGTTG
>NC_068994.1:29237242-29238410 GCF_001194135.2 Octopus bimaculoides
AAAACCAGTACAAACGCACGAACGATGTCATAAATAACAATGACAAACGAAATATATACCGCTGATAGTTGTTGTTGACAACGTCACTAATTTTATTCAAGGGAAAAAATCCCGTAACACCGTTGTTTACATTCCACGGCGTAATTGTTTTCACCTCAATAGACGTCAGTGATTGGTTGAAATCACCGAAATACGACAATTTTTTACATGAAATAATTTCGAATACAAAATTTTTTATGTGTTCTATAACACAAAATATACAAGTATTCGAAGTTTGAAAGTGTTTCGGTACCAAAAACACTACATAAAAAAATGTTGCCCATCAAATCATAAAGATCCTAGTTATTACCATATTACGAAATATGTTCGTTTTCTTTTTTTAAGGGACAATAGGATGTGAGTGACTGCTGTTTCTAGAAAGTGGAACGGCCTAATAGAGGCTTTCCACATTAAACCATCGATTCACCGATGTCTTTAGAATTGATGATAATGATAACGATAACGATGATGTTGTTGATGATGATGATGATGATGATAGTTATATTGATAGCGAAGTTGTTGTTGATGATGATGATGATGATGATGATGGTGGTGGTGTTGATGACGATAACGATGATGATGATGCTATCAAAAAACCTAAGCTATTTATATAACATTTAACATGTCTCATTGTTAACAGAACGCTTTGTGCATCGACTTCCCATAATTTTCTGCTCGACTTTCCATGGCGAAGCACAACAATATTGAACAAATCAACTTGCGTAACGACTGACGACATGAAAGCTATTTTATTTACAATCATTTCTACTTGAATAAATTCCATTTTTCTTCTTTGTTTTTATAAGCTTTCTTGTTTTATATCCTTTTCACCGTATCTGGTCGAGGGTTAAACTACACAATCACCTCAGATATGTGTGGACATGTTTTATAACAAATGGACTCAAACTCATCGAAAAACTTCCAACGCCAACAGCAGCACCGCCGCCGTCGCCACCATCATCAGCAACGTTCGCTCGATGGCGGCTTACAGCTGATATTTTTTATTAATTTGTTATATACTGTTGTCACAACAATCCCGTGTTTCCATAGTTTTCTTTATTTACATTATTTATGTGTGTGCAGCATGTGTGTGTGTGTGTGTGTGAATATATATATATATATATATATA
>NC_068994.1:29238770-29240717 GCF_001194135.2 Octopus bimaculoides
CACACACACACACACACACACACACACACACATATATATATATATCAAGTTGTAACGAAAGATCTGTCCGTTTTAGAAAGGCTCGAAATTTTTAGGGAGGGAACCAGTCGATTAGATCGACCCCAGTACGCAACTGGTACTTAATTTATCGACCCCTCCCCCCGAAAGGATGAAAGGTAAAGTCGACTTCGGCGGAATTTGAACTCAGAACGTAATGACAGACGAAATACCACTAAGCATTTCACCCGGTGTGCTAACGACTCTGCCAGCTCGCCGCCTTAGCTCAATAAAATAATAAGAAGACAATATCTGATTTATTTATTCGTTAATATAGTCACCATTCTTTCCAATGACCTGTTTTCATCTGTCAATAAGATTTTTAATGTCACGTTTATAAAATTCCTTAGGTTTAGAAGTGGAAAAGGAAATTGACTCATTTTCGACTTCGGCTCTTAAAGTAAGTCTAGTCCACTCAAATGATTTTGTAAACTTCTAAAGAGATGGTGATTTGCAAATTGCAAGGTCCAGAGAATAGGGTGGGTGGGTGACGTATAATTTCTCAGGTATATTTTTCCAGGAGATCATTGGTCTTTTGAGCAGTGTGGTCTAGCGTTGTCATGATGAAAGATGACTCCTTTTCTTTTAGTTAACGATGGACATTTTTGCTGCAAAGCTGTTTTCAAATATGTTAGCTGTTGGCAGTATACATCGGTTGTCATTGTTTGATTATCATCAAGCAGCTCGTGATGAATTAATCTATGAATATCCCAACATACACTCAAAAGAATCTTCCTTGGATGCTGGCCACTTTTAGGCTGCTGAATTGGCCCTTCATCACAACTGAGTCACTGACGTTTTCGCTTAACATTATGGTAAAGTATTCATTTTTCATTACCAGTAATGACTATTCAAAGAAGGCATTTTTTGCCCACCAGATCGCAATGATGCATAATAGTCAACACGTTGTTTGCGATTATCTGTAGAGAGATTATGCGGGAACCGTTTTCCAACTTTTGACACTTTGGGAGGCCTTTACAATTCACGGTAAATGGTAGTATGGCTCACGTTGAAGCTCATGCTTAATCCCCGAACTATAACAGCTGGGTTTGCTTCAACAATGGCTTTCAATGCGTCAGGATATAGCCCTCCTGGGCGCCCTTCTCTTGATTTATTCGGCAGGCTGTAGTTTTTATGAACTGTGAAAACTATCAGCATGTTCTTTCAGTCACTACGCCATTACCATAAGTGTTTTGGAGTGATTTTCTTGCTGTACTTACACTATTCTTTTTTCGAAATTCATAAAGAATAATGTGACGAATATGTTCTTTGCTTTGAGTGAACATGGGGCAAACTTCAATTATGAAAAGAAAGTTGAAAGTCCGAAAGAAAATGAAAGAAAATTATATATAGGCGCAAGAGTGGCGGTGTGGTAAGTAGCTTGCTTACCAACCACATGGTTCTGGGTTGGCACCTTGGGCAAGTGTCTATAGCCTCGGGCCGACCAAAGCCTTGTGAGTGGATTTGGTAGACGGAAACTGAAGGAAGCCCGTCGTATATATGTATATATATATATATATATATATGTGTGTATGTGTGTATATGTTTGTGTGTCTGTGTTTGTCCCCCCCAACTTCGCTTGACAACTGAGGCTGGTGTGTTTATGTCCCCGTAACTTAGCGGTTCGGCAAAAAGAGACCGATAGAATAAGTGCTAGGCTTACAAAGAATAAGTCCTGGGATCGATTTGCTCGACTAAAAGACGGTGCCCCAGCATGGACGCAGTCAAATGACTGAAACAAGTAAAGGAGTAAAAGAGTATATATTAATGATTTCGTCGTATTTCATATAGAATTGGGAAGTTAAACATACACACGCATGCATACACACACAGATACATTCATTCATACATACATACATACATACATACATGCATACATGTATATATATA
>NC_068994.1:29241068-29242169 GCF_001194135.2 Octopus bimaculoides
GTGTGTGTATTGCATTCATTTCCCCCCAAGAAATGAATGAAAAAGAGTTACAAGCCTTTAAAATTATATAATTTTAGCCAATTGGCTGCCTCACTTGTCAGATACAACGGATATCCTTCATGACTGTCTTTCTCCGTGGGAACAGCATACACGAAACCTTTTTATGGTCTCTCGATATGCTAGAAATAGCAGCAAAGTCTTGCTTAAACTATACCATAACAGCTAAAACAATCAAAAAGAGACGACATATTGTGCCATAGCATTTTTCATTTCCTCGCCTGAGGCTGGCCCAAGAGTTTCCAATTGTTGAATGTTGCCAATAACATTTAAATCAAAGTCAATCTCCAAGGATGTGAAATTTTATCGATCCCATGACCCTTCAAACACTTACTTTCTCTTTTCTTATGGTAAAATTGTTCTACAAGGTTTAGTGGTGAAGAAAGAATACCAACAAAACCATCAATGCTATCATCATCATCGTCGTCGTCATCAATACTACATTTCATTCATTAACAACAGTGGTAATTAATTCTTTCTTCACCCTTTTACCACAAGAAGAGTGGAAGTACATTTAATATCGATCTTCGGTGAGCAGTAAGTGGTTTAAGGGTCGTGAGTTCGATAAAATTTACATCCGTGGAAACTGATTTCGTCATTCAGATTATCCTGTCAAATATAATGCTTATTTATTCATATTGATTTGAATTAATCATGCATTCTCTTGTAGCTTTCAGATTTTGATGGTGTGATTGTTTATTCTTATAATGACATTATAGGGTAGATAACAGAGGTCAGACCTGGCCAGTTTTTATATAAAAGAGGATGTTTTGGCCAGACATGGCCGGTTTGAATGCTAAAGGATTAAATTTTATTCATAACACTCAACAAGTGGCCTGCCTCAAGCGAAGAAATGAACGGTTCTGCAGCACGTTTCGTCCTTTTTTTAAAAAAAAAACATTATGGCGTAGATTGAAGAAAATTTGACTGCTATTTCTAGCAAGTCAACGCAATTAAATAAAAAATGGAGGTTACCGAAACCAATTTCTTTCAAACGTGGCCTTCATATGAAACCCTTAAATATGAAATATATATATATATATA
>NC_068994.1:29242344-29246101 GCF_001194135.2 Octopus bimaculoides
CTAATATTTGCTGAGTTATGACCCATTTGAAATTTTCAAAAAAGTGACATTTTTTCGGTTACTCAATAACTTTGAGAAGTCATATCTCAGCTACTATTTGAGCTAGAAAGCTAAATTTTTTTCATTTTAAAACATTTAAATAGATCAGCAACTTTTGTTTTGTGTATTTTTTCCTTATGATAAAATAAAAAAAAGTTGACCTAAAATTTGACGTTTGACCATTCATAGGTCAAAAGACGTGGTCATCGATGTTTTTGAAATATTGTCCAAATATTGCCCTACTTAGTACAACTCATATAAAAAAAAAATTCATACTGGGATCTCAATGGCAAGTATTTTTAATAAATATAATTATTGTAGTGACAATAAGTAGTGACAAATTATCAAAAATCGCTTACTAAACAAGACAACTTGAGCTTGAAGGAGAAAACAAAGTACTGATAATCAAAATAAGCATTTTTATTATTTCAGTAATAATATCTACTTTAACTACTTTTCTGCTCTGCTATGGTCAATGGTGGCTATGCCACTGCTAACACTTAGAATCATCAAACAAATTGTTTGCATCCCCATCGCCTAAGGGGCCACTCTGATAGCTTAGCAGAGGAAGCCACATGTCGCAACCTCCCACACTTGCTTTACTTTAAATGATTAGGCAGTTGTTAGATGGAATTCTGAAATCTTCGAATTTAATGAGATAATTCTCTTGAAATTGATAATTGTGATGCATGTTTCATTTCTTTTTCTGTCAAAGTATGTTCTTCCTGTAGCAGTTCTGGGGTCAAATTTACAGAGGATATCTAAATAACCCACTGTTAAAACATTTGACTTTCTAGGATACTGAAATGATGATGAGGGTCCTTTAGGTTCAAGAAAGGTTAGTTTAGCTTGTATAGTTTCTGAGTATATTTCTAGAATACAGGCTAACCACCAGTCACTATCATAAATTGCAACTACAAACCCATTTAGATCCTCAAATTAAATAGTATCTGGCATGGAGACTCTAATTTTAGTATAACTATCTATTTTAGATATCATTTTTACAATTTTTGAAGTTGAGTTTGGGATAAATCAATGCAACTTTTGTGTCCCTGGAATTGTCCTTGCCTTTCCAAATCTCTCTTTCAATAGATTTTTCTCATTCTGAATTTCATCATTTGAAGAGTAGATAAAATCAATTCCTGGAATGTTTTCCTGACCATATCCATAAAGTTGTCTTTTATCATAAAGATTTGTTCATTGAAAGGGCATTGTAAACTTGCCCGAGCTGCCATTCGTTTAATTGTACCTCCAAAGCCATCACAAGGTCCCTTGCCATGAGAAGTAGTAAAGAAGTGCCACTCTGCATCAGTCTGGAAATCTATAGAATGGTTGCATAAATTTATAAAATTCTTACAATTTTTTATATTGTGAAGCAACACATCTATCTGAAAAATAGATAGTTTTGTTGATATTAAAAGCTTTGCCTCAAAGGAAATCCATCAGTTTTTTTTTTTTGGAAGAGATGGACTGCTAATGTATCATGCTTCATACAGTGTCGGATATAATAACAACATTGATGTTAATCACATCATTGTTTAGTTTATAATAGAAAAACGGATAGATAGTGGCTTGGGCATTGTTCCAATGAAATCCTTGTACAGCATCTTGCAAGATGAATGAATAATTCTCTGAAAAATTTGCTATGACTAAGATTTCTCCTTCTCTTAAAGATTCTTTTCTTAAAGTATAAAATTTAGATTGTTCCTTTGCATTGAAATCATGTACAATTTGAACAGTTGCCCATGTAGCAGTCATTTGTTGTTGGATTGCAAGTGATTGATTCCAAACATTGTTTATAATGAATCAAGTGAAACTTCATATTCTTGGTTAAATCAGATAGTTTCATGCCAGAAATCATTAATTTGACATTCTGATGAATGGTGCATACACATACATTATGTGCACTAGCACTACAAGCAAGTATGCATTCTTTTGGCCTTAGCTCTGAAATTTTTGAGAAGCTAATTTTGATCTCAGGATATTTTGGTTTAAGCAATTGGAAGGCTTCCTTTAAGTTACAAAATATGAAGTACTTTTGCCCATGAACTCGTTTGTCATCTTTTTAATTAATTTGTAATCCTTTTTTCCAGTCATAACTCTGCTTACTTCATTTTTATAAAACTTAGAAACATAATTGGCAGTTTCTTGAGGAAATGTACTTTTTCTATGGCTAGGATGTGATAAAACCCCTTGCTCATTGACCAGCCTTTTATCTTGTCGAGCCATGTAATCAGGCACATTGAACTCCTTTTGGATTTTCCTCAGGGACCAGCTTTTTGTCAGAATTGTTAAAATTTGCAGTTTCTCTGATCTTTTTTTTCTGTTGTGAATTTTTCTTTTAACAGCTTGATTATTTCACTTTTAGGGTGATGATCTTTAAGTTCTTTTGATGATTCACCGACATCCCTTCTAGGTGAAATGATTTGCATCTTTTGAGCAAAAGAATTTTCGATTTATTTTCTTTTTTTCTCAGCATACATGATGCTAGTTTCTATCTTATGTCTTTTTTTTATTGGAGATTCTCCAATTTCAGACAGAGCATTGTTGAGGATCTCTAATTCTGCATTTTCTTCTCGGAAGACATCTGTTGATGATGAAGTCACTTCAATGGTAGTTAATATGTCATCTCTCGTATCGTCTGATGATGGTTTAATTTGAAATGTGGGCAAAGTTTTTCTACAAGAGTCGTATTTTTTGTCCGGGAATTAGGCTTGCTTTAGGATACTTTGTGGCAAAATCTGCTGTAATTGATCTTAAACTATTTTTCACAGGTGCTTTATGATTTTTAAATGGGTCAAAACATTTTCTTGCTTAGCTAAAAATCTTTCTTTTACATCCATCTGTAACCAGAAATTAACTAAAATGGTCATATACATTTAATCTGAAAAAAAAAAAAACGAATTAAGCGATTTAATTAGGCTGTATAACACGAACCATAGTTAATAGAAGGCCTTATAACTACAGTTCTCTTTGAGATCCCAGTATAGATTTTTCTATGTGAGTTGTGACTAAGTAGGGCAATATTTGGACAAAATTTCAAAAAATCGATAGGTCCTTTGACCTATGAAAGGCCAAAGGTCAAATTTTAGATCAACTTTTTTTAATTTTTATTGTAAGGAAAAGATACTCTAAACGAATGTAGGTATATTTAAATGCTTTAAAATATGTATTAATGTCAGGTCATTTGTGAAGTGTCTCATGAGTGCTACTGGTACAACCTGTTGCATGGTCGGGTTGTCGGCAACTGAACCCACCACCCTCACCCCAAACACTACTAAGCTTGTCTGATGGGGAAGGTTGCTAGAAACCTAGCATGACTGAAACAAAACCTGTCAAAAGGATGGATAAACCTAGTGTATGTTCAACGCCTATCTAGTAATGGCACAGGCCCTCAGAAATTCCAAGCTGGTGTTCGGCGTGTTGGAAAACTACAGGGAGCAAAGCATCTCTCAGCTTTTGCAAAAGCATATCTCTAGCAGGTTACTCTGATATAAAACCAGATATGCAGATATTTTGCCATGGCTTGTCTTTGGATCATATCAATAGGGTGGAGAGGGTTTGTGAAGTATTGCACAAACTGAAGCTGACTGCTGGTGCATTGACCTCATTCACATTCATTGCTGGCATTTTGCATGAGAAATGGTCTGTGACGGTCTTCCTCGGTCACGCTAGAGCAGCCACAGCCATCATATATATATATATATATATATATATA
>NC_068994.1:29251135-29256827 GCF_001194135.2 Octopus bimaculoides
AAATGTACATACAAGCATACGTATAAACACATATGTGTGTATTTGTGTCTATGTGTCAATGTATGTATGTATCTGTGTGTGTGTGTATGCATGTATGCATGTGTGTGTATATGTATGTATGTATTCATATATGTAAGTATGTATTCATTCTCTCTTTCTTGTATTCCTAGCCTTTCTCCTTCCCCTTAATGCCTTTCCTTTTTTCTCTGTCGCTCTCTCTCCCTGTTGTGGCCAGTTTCCCCTTTTTTCCTTTCTTACACTGGTCTCGTTGCTGACCAGTCGCAAATTCCGTCTCTCCGTTCTCCATTCTTCAAGACATTTTCTAAACGTTACCCACTATTCTCGTCTCCTTGGCCCCAAGGCTGTATTTTGTTCGACTGTCCGTCCTCGTCCACCTCCCTAAATAACACTCTGTGTCGTTTTGCTTGTTTTGTTTTGTTTTGTTTGCTCTTGTCCCTAATTCTTCACAGGAGAACCTTTTTGTTGTAGGCACCGCCAATTGGGAAGCACTCAGTCCCACGTTAAAGGTGCAAAACTGAATATTACCAATTGGTCGATAATTGATGAAGAACTACGGACCTTCAGTTTGTCTCCCGTTCGTATTTACATTCAGTATACGTTACGTCGGTTGTTTATAATTTATATATATATATATATATGTATACACACGCACACACATACATATCTAACTATCTATCTATCTATCTATCTATCTATCTATCTATCTATCTATCTATCTATCTATCTATCTATCTATCTATCTGTGTGTGCACACTCATTAATGCTACAGATATATGTATGTATATATTTGTATGCATGTATATACGTACATACATATACATACACAAAAGCATGCATATATATATATATATATGTGTGTGCGTGTGTGTGTGTGTGTGTGTGTGTGTATATACATATATGGTAAATGAAAGTAAACGGAAGATGGAATGTAAGAGAATTT
This sequence comes from Octopus bimaculoides, assembly GCF_001194135.2. Classification (NCBI taxonomy): domain Eukaryota; kingdom Metazoa; phylum Mollusca; class Cephalopoda; order Octopoda; family Octopodidae; genus Octopus; species Octopus bimaculoides. Next base: position 29,252,097 of record NC_068994.1, read on the forward strand.
CTATTAACCATGACAATTGTTTTGACAAATCTAGCATCGATCACCGAAACAAGTAAAAGAATAAAAGAATCTTCTATTCTTCTACATATGTTTCGATGGACGCATTCAAAATACGTCCGACAGGAAGAATTATAGTCAGCTATGCATCAATCTCATCAGGAAAGATATAAACAGCATTCATCAAATAGATATGTTTACAGATATAGGAAGCCCTAGAAAATGTGACGTATTTATATGCATATGCACGCACGTGTACACACATATATACAACATGCATACATAAACACACACACATATATATACACATATATACATATACACACACACACATACACACACACACACATATATATATATATATATACACACACACACATATATACATATAAATATATATATATACACATACATACACATATATCCATATTTATATTTTTACCAACACAAACATGTATGTATACAAACATATACACATTTACACATACGTACATACATGCATACATACACTCATAAATATACCCACAGCACATACATAAATACATATATATATATACGTCAATAGACGTTTTCGACCATCTACTTATACGCATAAACACACATTCACATACACTCACAAGAGCATACACATCCCAAATCTCATTTAGACTCAAACATATACATTCACAGACACACATTTACTTAAGCACATACGCACATTTGTATACAAACATAGCATACATACATGCAGGAGCAAAACTAGATATTTACGCATATTCATATATGGAAAGTCAAGTAGTGAGGGAACGCAAAAAATTTAAAAGTGTCGTTAAGGAAATATACTTCATAGGGTGAGAGAAGAAGAAAAGGTATAGAAAGATATGGAAGGGGAAAGAGAAAAACATTGTAAGAAGGGGGAAAGACAAGATAGAGACGAGAGAGTAACGGGCTAAAAAGAAATGAAATAGCAAGTGTAGATGGAGCATTTCCGATGATCGAGGTTGATGTTGCGCTCAAAATTGACTGGATGGAATAAAATCCAAGCAGTTAATACGTGGGCGATAACATCACTTCGGTATGGAGCGGGAATGATAATAAGAAAGAGGGGAAAATAAAAGATATGGAGGAGAAAAAAGACAGGGAGGGAAAAAAGAAAAATAAGAAGGGAAAGAGAGAGGAGAGAGTAACGGGCAAAATTGTATAGATAAAGCTAGGAAGAGATAAAAAAAAGAGAAGGGAGGAATAAAGGTAATGGGAAGTAAGATAGAAGAATAAAGAAAAAATAATTTGCAGAAAATTATTATTAGGTAATGGGTAGATACTATTTGAAAAAAAACTGAAGTTATGTTTTTTCCAGTGTGCCTACCTATAAACTCTCTTCGTAAATCTGTTTAGCAGTTTATGTTTGGAAAAGAGAATAAAAAATTGCTCTTCCGTACAAAGAGGACAAAAAGATTTCCCTTCATCATAGGGAAAAGATTTAGATAAATTTTGCCATTCTAAAGAAAAAAGTTTGAAACAACTCATCAATAAGACTAATTCTTTCATTAACCGTATTAGATGGTAAGCCTTCTTCTTCGATAATATAAATATCAAAACATCTTCCAACGACCATAGTTCTGAATTTAGTGAACTATCCAAATTTAGAAACAATCCTCCTCCTAACTCAGGTTTGAAGCAATTTGAAGAGGACCTCTGGACTATTGTCAAGAATGTTAAATTCCATCGTTCTCCCTTAAAGAATAAACACCTAAAATATTTACATAATATCACCACATGAATTAACAGAATGGAAGGCCTACTTGTAAAACTGGTAACCTGTATCACTTAAACAAGGATTTCTACCTGAAGCTGCTCAGGAAGGAAATATAAAAAATATACAAGGCTAATAGCAAAAGCACTATCAGAAAGGCCAATCTTGAGGCTAAGAAAATTATGGAAAAATATTATTTACAAGCGAAAACTGAGCCTTTATCTCCAAAACAACCATGCTTTGTCTTAAAGGATTACAAACCCAACTTCTTTAATAACCCAGTTCTCCGTCTTATATGTCCTTCTAGATCGGATATGGGCATACTTAACAAAAATATTCTAGATAAGTTCATTCCCTCATTAACGAAAATAATTAAACTACATCTTTGGTCAAACTCTTTCCAAGTTGTGGACTGGTTCAACTCTATCGATAATAAACTAAACACTAAATTGATCCAGTTCGACATTTCTAACTATTATTTCTCTATCAATCCTATCATCCTTAATAAAGCTCTATGGTTCGCACATAATAAGGTCGGCCTAACCCGTGACGAAATTAATGTTGTCCTAGCGGCAAGAAGATCTATCGCCCAATTTGATAATAAACTATGGATTCGTTGGGATCGACCTGATTCTTCGATATTCCAATAGGAAGTAGTGATTCCGTTCAAGCTTCGGATTTGGTCGGAATTTATATTCTATCCGAACTTGAAGACCAATTCCCTTATATACTCGGTGGTTTTTATTGTGATGATTGCCTACTTTACCTACAAAATTCCTCTAATCAAAAACTACAAAAGTTAAACGTGATTTAGTCAAATTCTTTTGTAATATGACCTAAGTATTTCCTTTGATGATGATAGAATTAAGCATAACTTTCTCGATCTTACTCTAAACTTAAATACGGCCCTGTATTTCTCATATTATAAACCTTCAACTAACCTGAAATACATCAGTGTCTTTAGTAATCACCATAATAATATTACAAAAAAAAAAACTTGGTTAAAAACATATCACTTAGAATTTCTAAATTATCCGCCAGCGAAACTGTTTTCAATAGTAACGCTGACTTTCATAATTCAGCGTTACATAAAGCAGGATATAAGGAACAGATTAAAATATTATAACCATCTTGGCCCCAACTATACTAATAACAATAACAGTAGTAATAACAACAATAACAGTAATAGATACAATAGACACAATAACAACAAGAGTACTTATCTTGCTCCTACCATTGTCAATATTCCAAATAATACCCAATTTCATCAAAATGACCATTCTCCTTACTCTCGTAATCCTAAAAATAAACAGTTAAAGGGAAGTAATCATGCTTCCTCTTCCTTTTTATGCTACAATAATAATACTAGGCTTTTTTGATAAAAAATCTCGCAAAGAATCACACATCTCTAATAAAAATATTTGGTTGATTATTCCATACGGTAAACAAGTAAAAAGTAACCTTCCCCTCTTATTTCGTCAACCTTTAGAAAGAAACCTCCCTATTAATTCCCGATTTTAAACACACACCATATCAGAGTAAGTTTCTCTAACTGCAACAACGTCTCTCAAATTATATCTTTGCATAACAGCTGTATCCTAAGAGGTTACAATTTCTCTCCTAATAATTCTAGTAACCTTATTAACACTAACAATAATACTAACAATAATCTTTCCTTAAATGATAACATCAATGTAACCAGCATTTGCAATTGTGGCCCTAATAAAACCTTTATCCTAAATGGAAACTGCCAAATTAAAAATGCCATATACCAATGCAAGGTTACCTCTGATAACAAGGATTTTTTATATATAGGTTTATTCTCTACGTTTTTAAAATCCAGACTGACTAACCATTTCTCTACCTTCACAAATCGAAAGCGTAACTCCACTGAACTTTGTAAACTAATCTGGCACCTTCAAGACTCTAACAAACTCTTTCTTTAGAATGGCTAGTTTTATCTAGATCTTTTACCTATGATAAAGGGAAATATTTTTGTCTTCTTTGTACGGAAGAGCAATTTTTTATTCTCTTTTCCAAAGATAAACTGGTGAACAGGTTTACGGAGAGAGTTTACAAGTGTACACACTGGAAAACATTCCTTCAATTTTTTCAAATAGTTACCTAATAATAATTTTCTGCAAATTATCTTTTCTTTATTCTTCTATCATACTTCCCATAACCTTTATTCCTCCCTTTTTTGTATCTCTTCCTAGCTTTATCTATACAATTTTGCCCGTTACTCTCTCCTCTCTCTCCCCCTTCTTACCTTATTTTTCTTTTTTCCTTCCCTGTCTTTTTTCTCCTCCATATCTTTTATTTCCCCCTCTTTCTTATTATTATTCCCGCGCCATACCGAAGTGATGCTATCGCCCACGTATTAACTGCTTGAATTTTATTCCATCCAGTCAATTTTGAGCGCACCATCAACCTCGATCTTCGGAAGTGCTCTATCTTCACTTGCTCTTTCATTTCTTTTTCCATTATCTCGTTAAACTCTAGTACACCAAGGTATTTGTATCCTTCCGTTTCAATTTGTTTAATCAAGTCTCTATCCGGTAATTCTATCCGTGCCAGGCACTGTACCTTGCCTCTTTTTAGGTGGATTATTCCGCACTTCTTGGGTCCAACTTCTATTCTAATATCAGTACTAAAACCGTGGACCGCGTTCACCAGGGAACTCACTTGTACCAAGGTCAGGGGTATCATGCAGAGAACAAAAAGCAACGGAGATAGGCTATCACCCTGGAAAATCCCTCTTCTGATTTTCCGTAAGATGTCAGTTGACAGTATACGGATCCTTCCACCCTGAGAGTGACATCGATAGGCTGTACTTGTCCAGGAGAAAGAGTGGGAGAGGTTTGATCAGTTGCCAGGACTGCATCGAAGCAGATGAAAACAGCTAAGGGTGGTATATAAAAAAAAATGCCATGGAGCCACTGTTGAAACATACCATGAAGGCTGGCGTCATCAAAACTGAAAATTGTGTAACGAAAGAAAAA
>NC_068994.1:29257229-29259323 GCF_001194135.2 Octopus bimaculoides
AACACGATCTAGATAAGCAAAACACTTGTTAAATAAGATTCTCAATGAACGGGCTGGAACCAGCCGATGATGCTTCATTAAACACTTACAAATTACGGAACATCAACTTATATGACTTTACAGGATGATGACCATAACAACAACAACAACAACAACAACAATAACAATAATAATAATAATAATAATAATAATAATAATAATAATAATAATAAGACGAAGAAGAAGAAGCTAGGGATAAGGGATAAAAAATCGAAGCAGATATGAATAAAGCACTCAGTTTTAAGCGAATATGGTGAAGTATATCAAACAGTCAGACACAAACAAATTCAAGAATACACATCCAAGGGAATATATAGGGTGCGATGAGTAAATTGTCGCCATTTTATAGTTTTAATTTCGCGCATGTGTATTGTTTGCTTTTGATTTTGTCGACTACACAGTATAGTAAGGTCAGTTGAGCACTGTCTGTCAGAAAAACAATAGCACCATGACGCAGTTCAAGCTGCCAGAAATTTGGAAACGTCAAGCTGTACTGCATGGCATTCGCACCGGAAGCTCCAATACAAATATTTCAGAGTGTTTGGGTGTCAATCTGAGGACAGTGCAGAGGATTCGGAGAGAGTTGGATGTGTCTAATGATGATTACGAAGGTACGGCAGCTCGGAAAACTCACTCTGATTGTTCTTATAAGAAAAGAACTCCTGAATTTGTTGGTGAGATCCAGGCCATGATTGACAACGATCCCTCCAAGTCAATCAGGTCAATCGCCAGAGACTTGGGAGTGTCTGAGTCTCCTATCAGGCAGTTAGTGCATGAAGACATTCGGTATTCCTCACACAAGATGAGAAAAGACTAATTTTTATACCAAACCATCAATGATAAGAGGAAAGACCACGCTACGAAGCTTTTCAACAAACTCAAGAATCCCCTCCAACCGAACATGCTTTGGTTTTTCTCAGACGACAAAAAATTCTGCCACATCAGATGGTGAGCACGCAGAACAACTGTTGGCTTGCTGTGTCCCTAAAACATGTACCGAGAGTGATAAAAATCAATCATCCAGTCAACATCATGATATTTGGAGTGATCACTAATAACGGCGATGTTATGCCTCTATTCATCTTCCCACTCGGCCTTAGACTTAACACAGAGGCTCACATCAGGTGCCTGGAGGAGGTAGTGCTGCCCTGGGTCAAGAGGCGGGCTGCTGGAAGACACTATATCTGGCAACAGGACTCTGCACCATGTCACACAAGTAGGAGAACCCAGTCATGGCTGTCTGACAATTTCTGCGATCACATCACCCCTAACATCTGGCCACCTAACTGCCCAGACTGCAACCCCTTGATTATTATGTATGGGGCGCAGTTGAATGAGAGACCAACAAAACTCCTTGTAACACCAAAGATGAACTAAAGGCAAGGATTATGGCAGTATTCACCAAATTAAACAAGAAGACCGAACATAAGAGTTGCAGGAGATTCTGAAGTCGAATGGAGGCCATGGTTGAAACCAATGGCGATTTTATGTTATATGAAGAGAGGAGGTGAGTTGAGCTCATGAGTTGAGCCCATAAAGAGAGAAGATAAATTCCTGTTCACGGCGAAGGTGGGTGTCTGGGTGGCCCCTGTGTAGAAACAGTCCGAACACAGACAAATGTTGTAGCGAATGACCGGTAGAGCAGTAATAGCACGAGATTAGGGTGTCATTGCCGAGTCTGATGTCCCGGATGTGCTCTGCGAACCGGTCAGTCAAGCGGCGCCCCATTTGACCAGAAGGACAGAGAGAGCAGGAGATGTGGTAAATGACATTACTAGAGGTGCAGGTAAAGGAGTCGATGGGTGTCAGTGAGGATGTTGGTGTTGGAGAGGTAGGGTAGGTGCGACAGTGTGGTCGGGAGCAGGGTAAGGAGTCAAGCTGGGAGGCGGGGGTAGGGAAGGAACTGTGGACCAGGAGGTCACGCAGTTTATTGGCTCGTTTGAAGGAGGGAAGGAATAGTTTAGGGAAGATGTGCGAGGGGGGCTCGGACTGGAGTCGTCGGATACATGCATGCACACATACATGCATATATATATATATATATATATATATATA
>NC_068994.1:29264446-29265408 GCF_001194135.2 Octopus bimaculoides
AGATCGCCCCACCGTCTTCCTTTGGCCGGGAAAGGAAAAGCAATTTTCCTCCGTCTGGTGGCTGTTTTGGACGAGATTGAAAGAACTGAAGACAGATACTTTCCTCTTCGGCGAACCCCTCATTGACTCTTTCAAGTTACATTTGAAAAGGAATGTATGAGTAAAGAGGGAAATTCTGCCCACCCCCAGTAAATTTGTTGAAAGGTGGGTACGTGTGGCGAGGATGGCCCGTGTGAATGGGCCTACTCTGAACTTTCATTTGTAAACCGGAGGAGTTGAGAAGGAGGGAGGCGCCTACTGAGGTGAATCTGGCGGTCGGGATAACTAGAATGTGTGGGGTTCTTCGGTTGTCCCTGTGAGGAACTTGTCCCTTTTGGACAATTTTATTGCTTAATTGTATTGTTATTTTGTTTACTCTATTTTTGTGTTAAACCCCATGTGTCCCCAGTTTTGTATTGTCCCTATTTGTTTTGTGTTCGGCTCTTGTGGCCAATAAAGAAACGATTATTATTATTATTATTATTATTATTATTATTATTATTAAAAGAAGAGTGCTATTGTTATCTAGTGAACGATATTTCGACATCGTATTATTATTATTATTATTATTAATGTTCGGTAGTTTTATTTTTATAACGTGCTTTCACTTCACTACCGAGCGCAGCTCTGTGCGCCTTGGGTATGTGCTGTGGTTTGCTGTGGTGCTCTTATGGTTACTGTATTGAAAGTGTTTTGCGTAGGATGTGTGCAGTGCCCAGTAGTGCAATTTTCTGTATGTTATATATATTTGTAAGCCCTGGTGTTTTTGTTATGTATTTGTCTGAATATTTTTTTATTATACCTAAGGCACCTACTATGATAGGAATTGTTTCTGTTTTTAGATTCCACATTCGAGTTACCTCTATTTCCAGGTCTTTGTATTTTGAAAGTTTTTCCATTTCTTTGAGAGAAACGTTGTCATC
>NC_068994.1:29267102-29274040 GCF_001194135.2 Octopus bimaculoides
TGGGGATGGCTTTCGTTTTCACAAGTCCCTCTTTTGTTTGGAGCTGTAGCACTGTCTGCCATTTGTTCATTGAGTGCCTTATGTATTTTATAATAATTGGTGCCACCTTGTTTATGGCTAGTGTTTCCAGAATCCACGTGTGGGGAACACTGTAGAAAGCCTTTTGGTAGTCCACCCAGGCCATACTGAGGCCTTTCTTCTTTCTGCGGCTGTCTTCAGTTATGGCTTTATTGATCAATAATTGATCTTTACAGCCGTATGAGCCCTTGCAGCATCCCTTCTGCTCTTCTGGAAACAGGTTGTTATTTTCCAGATGCTTACTCAATCTCTGCGATATTATTGCAGTAAAACTCAATCTCTGCGATATTATTGAAGTAAATTATTATTATTATTATTATTATTATTATTATTATTATTATTATTATTATTATTATTATTATTATTATTATTATTATTATTATTAGTCCTGACGGAATGCATGTATTTGTTCGCTCGTAAGCTTTTGCTCGAAAATTTTGTTTTCAAATGTTAATTGCTTATTTTGTTACCAAATGTTTATCCAAAGCACCACCTTTGCGTAGGGGGTTGCTTTGTGTTGTTAGTACCCCCTTTGGAGCCTGTAATATCAAAATAATTGTTCAAAAATTAATTTAAATAGAAAACAAACCATGCCGAAACAAGCCTTGTTGAAGAACATAGAAGAGGAGGTGAGAGGTGTTTCAGAAAGAGAGGTGCAAGACGCAGCAGTGCCCTCCATCCACTATAAACAAATAGAGGGTGAGGCAAGCACCCAACAGGTTTCAATTCTGGCACACTAAATTGCTGAGACACAAAAAAATAATAATGCCAACAACTTTAGCGACATCACAAACTACGAACCAGAATTCCCTCCAATTCAATGGAATACTCCAACACAAAACACAATTCAGAGCAGCAGTATCAAGATCTCAGACGACTCTGTCACCACCACAACTACAACGAATAAACAAAAGACAGCCCAAAGTGACAGTTTCTGGATCACAATCAACTCCCCCACTCACTACTACAATAAATAACATCGTTACAACAATATCAACCAAAATACGCTGCGAAAGTAGCGAGAAGCAAGGAATTTTTTTGTATGGCTCTGCTTCAGAAAGACATGTGACTAGCTGAGGCAGCTAAATTAATAAGACTGGAAAAGGCACAAGCCAGTATTGCCATCCTCCCCGAACTGTTGACAGAAGCAAAAAAGAAAACTGTGTTGTACAGATGCGTCTCCGTAAGCACGAAACGGCCAGAGATGGCGAGCCATGCGGATGTGGAAATGTCACTGAAAGAAATAATGACCGACATTCTGCATATTTCAAGATCAAAACATTTTGCGGGCATTTCAGTGCTCTTTAAATCTGAAGCTGTAGCCGCCAAACACTCCGTAGTTTCCTGTTGGAATGAAAAATATGCGTTCCATCCATCCTATTTAGGAAGGAGAATGGTGAGCATTAAGATCGCTGGGATACCACCAGAGGTAGACCTGTGGGGGATTCTAGCAGCGATCGTTTTAGAAGGAATTAACAACTTCTTGGAAGTGAAGAGGACACGACGTGAAAATTGGTCTGGGACCAGTGTGGAGGTTTTCTTCGGAACATCTCGCTCTTTAGTTTTAGTGGGAGATTGGAAAGCCATTTTGGATGCATGCCTGGATAGGTTGGGGCTAGCCGATAGGAGAGGAGGGTGCAAAAGCCTCACAAACCTGCTCATTCGTTTCCAATTGGCTGACAGATACCGACTGGATTTGCTGAATGCTCCAATGTGGACATGGGCAAACAACACCGGGTCTTCCAGATCGTATTTAAATAGGATATTCTGTAGGCCAGTAGATAGAAGTAGCATAGGTTGTCCACAATTCAAAGTCGTCAGTTACACAGACCACAAATTTGTGGTCTGCACGGTCGACATAGATAAGATCCATAGGCAAGGTCCCGGGTACTGGAAGTTGAACTCGTCTTTCCCAGCGCGTCAAGCATTACAAACTGGGTTAGCAAGCTAGTCCATCGGAAGTTGGCGGTTGGCGGGTGCAATCGTTAACAGCCGTTGGTAGATAGCCCTAAAAAGGGTATTAGAGCAGAGGCAGTAGGATTTGGTAAAGAAATAGCCTTAGAGGAATCTAGGATAGAGGGAGAGCTAGTTAGGAAGCTAGATGAGGCGCTTAGGAGTGGCATTGCGACTGAAGTGATGACGGCGAGATTGGCGTTTGATCAATTCTTCAATGCCAAGCGTGCTCTAAGACATGAGGGTACAAAAGCCGTTCGATGGGCCCGGGTGGCAGAGGTGCAACGTGGAAACAAAGCCACAATTCGGTCTTTGACTGACCGAGACGGGCGTATACTACACGAATCCAAGCAGATGTGTACGGAATTTCAGCGGCACTTCACTAAACTGCTCGGGCGTGCGGTGTGTCGGGGATGGAGGGGAATTTCACCTCCTACATCGATAGTATGCTGCGCCTTTCGGTCAGGGATGCGGAGTTCTGCGAAATGCCGATAACAGTCGAAGATATGCGGGACGCGATGACGAGCTGCACAAAAGAGAAGTCTCCGGGGATGGATGGTCTGCCCTTTGTGTTTTATCTTCATATGCCAGACTTGCTCGGTGATCTCTTGGTGGATGTCTACCGCAACTGACAACAGAACGGAAGAATACTCAGTGCTGTGAGCCGCGGCGTGGTGGTGCTGCCGAGAAAGGACCCGAACAAGGGGGATCAAATAGATAATTGTAGGCCCATAACTCTGCTGAATACAGATTATAAGATTTTGGCCACGGTGTTAGCCAAGAGGCTGGCGTTTGTCGTCAATAGGCTGGTCGGTGACGCGTAGACATGTGTTATCATGAAAAGGTCTATCCACAACTTCCAACTCATGCGCTACATCATAGAGAGGGTAGGGAAGAAACCAAGTATGAGTGGCGCCCTATTCAATTTGGATGAATCGAAAGCTTCTGACAGGATCGGCCATCAGCACTTTGAAGGTGACCTCGTAGCGGCCGACTTCTGTCCCGTTTTCAGAGGCTGGATCGTTGCAATGTATAGAGACATCTGTTCCGTGGTCAAAGTAAACGGCCGCCTATCGTAAATGTTTAGCATTGCTCGTTCGGTTCGTCAAGGATGCTCACTCTCTCTCCTTCTGTACGTGCTGGCTCTCGAGTCATTACTAAAGAAGTTGGATATTTCGAGGTGCATCTCGCGTGATCTAGGATGCAGAGGGTTCGTGTCGGCTTATGGGGACGACGCCACCGTAATAGTATCAGATAGCTCGGAAATCGAATTGATCGACACTACTTTAAGCGAATACGAAGCGGTGACAATAGCAAAGATTAATCAGGACATATCGGTGGGCCTGCAGCTCGGCACCTGGAGAAGCAGGTCTATGTCAACCGACGGACAGACCAGTTAAATTTCTCGAGGTGACGAGCAGGGTAGCCACTCTCACCCAAAAATGGGCAGAGAGGAAGCTATCTCTGAAGGGTCTGGCGGAGGTGGCGAATGCATACGTCGCTTCCGTCATCTACTATCGCCTGACCATCGTCCCTTGCCCTGTTTCGAGGCTGATCAAACTAGAGCGCTTGCTCTTCCGCTTTCTGTGGAAGGGACGTGTTCCACTTGGCAGACGACCCATCTGCTGTCAACAGCCACTGAGTGGAGAACTGGGTATGCCGTGACTAATGATGCACAGACACGCTCTGAGACCGCGACATCTCCAGCGCTTTCTTAACGGTGAGCAGGTGTGGTCGCTGTTTGTCAAGCAGGATTTTCCGCCGCTCGTCTCATTGACGGAGCTACAGTCTTGGATCAAGCGTAGACCAAGAAAGGGCGCTTGTCACATGGAGTGTCGGCAAGCTCTCACAGCTTTCTGCCAGTCGGGTAACGCGGTCGGTGGAAGTTTTACTATGGAGTTCTATAAGGGATTAATGGAGGGAGAGAGCGACGATGTCTTGGGGGAAACTCTTGGTGTCGGGAGGGATCAATTAACTGCTTTTTTTCCGGAGGACTTTCGGGCTGTGGCCTTTGGATAACTACTAGAAATCGCTGGTCTGGCAGTGCTACCGGAGAGCTCTGCTGGCTCGAGTCAAGCTCTACAAACATGGAAGTGCTGCGAGACGGATCTGTTCGAGGTGTGCACAGTGCGACGAAACTGTCCTGTATACACTCGTCCAATGTCCGTGCATTAATAACTTGTAGAGCTTTGTCGAACTGCTGGTGTCGCGTGTAGGACGGATTCGGTTATCAGCCGAGTCCATCGTGAAAATCGCGTCGCCACCTTCCTTTGGCCGGGAAGGAAATGCAGTTTTCCTCTGTATGGTGGCTATGGCGAAGGAGATAGTGTGGTGGACTAGGTGGAAAGGACTGAAGACAGATACTTTCCTCGACTTTTTCAAGTTCCAGTTGAAAAGGAAAGTGAAAGTAAAGAGGGAAGTTCTGCTCCAGCCGGTAAAATTGTTGAATGGTAGGTGAATGTGGAAAGATGACTCCGAGCTTCAAAAACTTATCAATGGAGAAGAAAACTAAACTCCAGTATGATTCGATGTTGTGAGTTAATGGGCGAGAAGAACAACGTTGCTGTTAAACGAGGGTAAATTTGAACTCATGCACTTTGGGAAAGACAATGTACTCAAACAAGCATATTCCCTTCCTTCAAGAGAACTCATGGTATCCACTATCCAAAGCTTAGGAGTTGACAACAATCTCAGCTGGTGTGCTCACTTCAACAAGAAAGTCGATGTGGCTCCTCAGTTCTCAGAACTTTCCGGTCCAGAGAGCCAAATGTCATCATTTTCCTTTGCTGATCCTTTGTTCGGCCACATCTAGAATATTGCTGACCCTAATGATCTGTTTAAAAAGGAGTGTCAAACAGATCCACCGACGCAACTTACTAACGTTAGAATTAGATAAGTTCAGAATGTCCACAAGAAACGTTGTGGAAGACCATGTATGTCGATGAGCCCTACAAAACAAGAAAGGGTACTAGAAATTTATTTCCAGAGTTCAAGAAAAATTGTGAATCAAACATATCTTGAGACAGGAACTTCTAATATCAAGCATTGCATTGTGAAGTACTGTCATTGGAAAAGTTACATTCTAAGAATTGTCCATGCTCTCAATGAAGATCATCAGAACCGAAGATTGGAGCTTCGCGAGTGGTACTTAACAAAATGTGTAAATGATGCATACTTCCCAACAAATGTTGTATGCTGTGTTGAGGTTACAATTGAATTAAATGGTTCAATTCGCAGCCAGAATTTTATCTAGTGGGAATCTGAGAATCAGCATATTATAGAGGAACATCATGTTAATGTACCAAAAGTTGCAGTGTAGGCGGCTATACTGTGGCTTGTTCCATTTAGTCGAATTTGGTACAACAACCTATTATGCCAAGCAATCAAAAGAGGACTTTGAAGATATGGAGTTTTATTTCCAGCAAGATGAGGTACACCTCCAGTACGATAGCAATGCAAAGGCCTATCTTGATGAGATTTTTCCAATCGGACGAAGAGGTTCAGTAGAACACCTCTGGCATTCAACGAACCTCACACCATTATATTTTTATGAAGATGTCTAAAAGATAAAATTTACGGTACAAAACCGGCTATAATCGACGAATGAAGACAACCATTGAACGAAAATGTGTACATATATCAAACGAAAGGTTTATGTTTTGATGTTTTAGATCCCATTGCTCCTATCATTAGCTGAGCCTGGAGCAGAAGGGTCATTAGTATGGAACTAGGTGTTCATGAAAAATTAATTCTGTCTGGAGGCTCTATTAAATTTTAAAAATAAAGTGTATTTACATAATGTTTTATAATCAATGTGTGTCTATATTTTTGGGACACTCTGTGCATCCAGACACGTTTTGTTTTCTTTCTCTCCTTTGTTTCCCTCTTACCATGTTTTTTCTCCTTACTCTTTTCTGTAGAAGATCATGGGCTTCGAATATCAACAAATTCTTCCAGTTTTTTGAGCGTCAAACTAATACACATTGTATGTTTTCGTATTTTGTTTATTTTTGTTGTACAATTTTGAACCATATATATATATATATATATATATATATATATATATATATATATATATACATATACAAACACACCCACACCCACATATTGATATTATCTTATCTTAACGATTTTGGTATCTGTATTATTGTCTACAATGCTTTCATGCAAACGCGCTAAGTCATGCATGCTCTTTTGTGTGGATGTTGTGTTTAAGTATCTCACTTTGTGTCTGATCTTTTTATCTGATGCGACTTTATTTGTATTTTTACTTTGTTTATTTTCTCTCCCATTATTTTATATACTAATCAAGTATTGGATTCAACTCAATCAATTACATCCTCTCCACATTCTTTTCTTCTCGAAAATATTTTTGTCGAATGTATCAACGTTAGCAACCATTTTAATTCATTTTTTTTTAGTGTAGCGAGCTAACAAAATCGTTAGAGTGTCGTAAAAATTGTCTAACAGAATGTATTTTAGCTCTTTACTAAGGTCGATTTCCCAAATATCCTGCCTTGTGTCTATGTTAGCTCTCATTATGCTCTTAACTGTTGCCTCACCTTTATCCAGTTCTGTTGACCGTAAAAAAAAAGAAACGGTTATGTTCAATTGGAACTTGTGATGGGTTGGATGCGAACAACAAACAAAGGTTGGTGAAAACAAGTGAATCTATAGAAATCAGAGAAGTGAACGTCGGAACTTCTTCCAGCTGTACTGAACTTGCGAGAAATAATAACCAAATGTTCTGCCTCAAATCACACATTGTTTTTTTTTTAACGAATAAATTAGATGATGTAGTCTTAGATTTTTTATATGTTTGGGGAAAGGATCGAACAGTTAGCTGAAAACACCCTTCCTTTATACAACTACAGACACACACACACACACACACACACACACACACA
>NC_068994.1:29274871-29275193 GCF_001194135.2 Octopus bimaculoides
GCATGTGCGTGTATTTATATATATGTGTGTATGGTATAAAATGGTATGTATGTATATATCAGGTCATCCCATAAGTTCTGTCCGAATTTTGAATAAAGAGAACAAGTGATCAAATGTTATATTTCATTGAAATTTAATCGTCAATGCATCATCTATTTACAAGTTTTTTTAATCCCATCAATGTAAAACTATTTTGGTTTCAAAGCGAAGAACTCTGAAATGTCAGTTTCGACCTCCTCCTGGCTTGCGAAAGTTATGTCCTCCAAATGATTCTGTAAACTATGAAACAAATGGTAGTCTGAAGGAGCAAGGTCGGGAGAAT
>NC_068994.1:29276094-29277019 GCF_001194135.2 Octopus bimaculoides
TCAGCAAGTTCTTTCATTCAAGCATTCTTTCCCATAAACTGAGTGTATGTTTCGAGTCGCTTCGGCTGCAGAGTTTCCTTTTTTTGTATTCATAAAGCATTATGTGCCTCAAATGCTCTTTGGATACTTCTATGTTAGAAAGGGTTTTAATCAAAGAAATTTTAATTCTGTAAAATAATATTTAATTAGTTTAAATGTACACAAATGCATAAAAATAATTTTAAATTCCATTAGACATTCTAAAATACTATTAAATTTCATTCAATTTTAAAAAAGGTAAAATCGGACAGAACTTATGGGATGACTTGATATATCACTAGGGGTCTGTCTCTCAACCCCGGTGGTTTTACTGCGCTCCCTGACACCAACCCAGGGTATTTCTGCATTCCCACGCTTAGATGATTTGTCATCATATTTGCTAGTTAAGCCATAGCTAGGACCCTGATAGGTGCTGCTACTCCGTGATAGAATACACTCCTCAAAACTTTGGAACTCCCGAACCAGAGCCCCGCTATCAGATACTCTGATGTAAAACCTGCGGTTTCACCTGATTACTGTTCATCTCGCTTCAGCCTGTCACTGGGTACTAATCACAGAAACTCAGATCGTAGTACACCTGTTGTCCAAGCGTTTATCACTACAATTCAATGACGTACAGATGTCTCTTTATGGTGATCTCATTTGTCAATCAATCTACTGAAAGTCCTATGGCAATGGAAGAGTGACGTGCTGATCTAATCAATTGAAAGCGCATAATAAATTACAGCTTTCGCCCGTTATGTATGCTTGAAACCACGCAGAACTGAAATGGGACTGAATAGTCATCTGAAAGGTTATGGACGGCAAGTCAGAAATGCCATTGACAATAAGGAAGGGCATCTGTGAAGATGGAGTGATCACCACACACACACACACACACACACAC
>NC_068994.1:29277693-29285213 GCF_001194135.2 Octopus bimaculoides
TATATATATATATATATATATATATATATATATGCATACATGCATACATATATACACAAAGTACGGATAAAACTGCGTCTAATGACGTAATGTAATAGGCATATACATTATGCTCGTGTTGGTTTGCAACTGAACCTCGTAACTTAAACTGCGACTAAAACAAAAGTGGTGTTGTAGAAGCTGCCGAGCAGGAATGGCTATAAGTGGTTCATTATTGAGTTGGAAGATATATATTAGAAAGTAAGAATGAACAGGAAAATCACGTGGTTTCACTTTGGTGCATAATTGTAGAGTTGTTATAATGGAGTTGTTGGAGTAAAAGGTATCATATAGATAAGAGAATAAGAATTTGTGATACTAAATGTTTTGGCTGTTCATTCTTTCTAATATAGTCGAAATCACGTGATTTGGTGGTCTCAGCGCTGGAGATAGCGGGGATTTATCTTCCTGCTGGTGATATAAACAAGTGGGCATTTTGTTCCAAAAGCCAATATGAGAGTTTTTCTCATGGCATCTACCTCTCGATATTAACACTGCCTCTGTCGCTAAAATATACATATTACATAAACGTAAGATAAACGCTTATGTATTTGTTTTGCAAGACTCCAGATGTGAAATCGTGTGTTGAAACAGATATTGTCATATTTGGAGATGGAAATTTTTTTTTTTCCAAATAACCATACCCAGCATAAACTCATTCTTCACTTCAGCTTTATTATTATTATTCCTATTTTAGTGTCCTTTGTCTGAAATCTTTCGCCACACATCCTGTGATCTCTTCAGCGACTCTCCATCCCACGTGTTTCCTCCTGTTCTGTTTAGCCCATTCTGTCTTTCTGTGGTGTGTACCTGTACATGCGTTTGTATCTGTAAATGTGTGTGTTTAGTATGTGGGTTGTGTGTGCGTGTATATGGGTTTGCTAACAACATTGTACCCGAGTCTTTTACTTTTTAAGTTTTTATTTTTTATTCGTTTATTTACTTTTTTCTTTATTTTTTTCTCATTTCGTCTTAAATATATAGGTGTCGTGTGTGTGTATGTGTGTGTGTGTATGAGTTTATGTATTATACTGTTTGCATTTCTTTCTTTTTTCTTGTGCCATTCTGTCTTTTATCGTCATGCTGCGCAGTGTAGTGGAGGTAGTGTTATTGTTTCATCCATGCTTTCTGTTGAGACTAGGTCTAGCTATAACTATGTGGATGGTCTCTGTGATCTGTTTCAGTGTCGTGTCTGTTATATATTCTTTTATTCTTTTACTTGTTTCAGTCATTTGACTGCGGCCATGCTGGAGCACCGCCTTTAGTCGAATCAAATCGACCCCAGGACTTATTCTTTGTAAGCCTAGTACTTATTCTATCGGTCTCTTTTTGCCGAACCGCTAAGTTACGGGGACCTAAGCACACCAGCATCGGTTGTCAAGCGATGTTGGTGGGGACGAACACAGATACACAACATATACACACATACATATACATATATACACATATACGACGGGCTTCTTTCAGTTTCCGTCTACCAAATCCACTCACAAGGCTTTGGTCGGCCCGAGGCTATAGTAGAAGACACTTGCCCAAGGTGCCACGCAGTGGGACTGAACCCAGAACCATGTGGTTCGTAAGCAAGCTACTTACCACACAGCCACTCCTACGTCTTGTTGATAATATTTGTTGATAATATTTTAACATCTATGTTGTTAATGGAGCCTCTATGTTCTAATTGAGCATGTTGGCAGAGCACTGACAAGTATTTCTCTTGCTTGATCTCCCGCCAGTGTACGCCCATCCACTCCCCTATACTACGTGCTGTCTCTCTACTGTGTGTGGTCTTGTTTCTGCACCATCCCTCAGTACACAGCAATCTTACAGTTAACCTGTGGGTTCATCCTATGTACTATATAGTTGTTATCCGTATATAACATGAATGGAACAATAGCCCACATCAACAAAACTACGCAACATGACAACGAAAGATTGACTGAGAGAAGAAAAAATTAGTGACAATTATATTTTTCCTTTATGATCTTATTATGCCTTGTTGTTTATGTGGATTTTTAATATACACATTAGTATTTCATTAAATCAGCCATAGATTTATATTGTAAATATATATACTGACAGATCGATTTAGCCAAACCATCAAGCGACTGAACAGTCATTGTTGACGAGTCTACGACTGACAGACGAAACTATTCTAGTCCAGTGATCCTAGATTCGCTCATGGGGCAGTATCTCCTCTGTCAGTATATATATATATTGTGCGCTTCTAACAACATTAAGAGTTTGAACTATTATTTCTTGCAATATAGGTACTTCAGCTCCCTCAGTTGCAATTAGTGACGATTAAAGTTTTCCTTTATGGTCTTATATTACGCCTAGCTGTTTATATTAATTCTTAATACACACTCACACACACAGACACAGAGACACAGACACACAGAGATACAGACACACACAGACACACACACAGACACACACACACACACACACACACAGACACACAGACACACACACACACACACACACACACACACACACACACATCTGTCTGTGTAGTTAAGTATATAGACACTCTGGCGTATATGACCGTCTTATCTATCAATGCCCATTTTGTCTTCTCCACTTAACAAATTGCACAGACACACACACACACGGGTTGTTATCTTTACAATGTATCCTAATTCTTTCACATCCTCACCTCATTCCTTACCCCAAGTGGTCAATCAGGCTAAAGCTTTCGTCTAGAAAAGTTTTTAATGACCCTCATAAGCACTTTTATATTCGTTCTCCTTCTCTTTGCGTTCTTTCTTTTCTCTTTCTCTTTCTTTCATTGTTTCTGATCCTGCATATGTTATTCCATCTGTATCTCTTAGGACATGTGTTTGTATGTACGTATGCCATTGTCAGTTTTATTTCAAGATTTCTTGCCTATAGAGAAAGAGCCGGTTTCTAACCTAGATACAAGACCCCTTCATTGGAATTTCACCTCAACAGGGTGTTACATATCCCAGGACCCAAATAATTACAGGTATAAACTTGAACTTGTAATCTGGATAGAGTAACTGCAGATTTCTCAATATGTTAGCATCCGCTGAACAGCTAATTTCCACAACTGTACACAGTTTCTCTTCTCTATCCCAAATCATTATATCAGGTCTGTTGTGTTTACATTTTATTGAGGTCTTCACTAGGACTCCTTTTTATTATGAGTGGTTTTGGATTCTACCATACTGTGGGTTCTTATTTCTTTGTCCTCGGGGTTATCCTTCCGACGGATTTCATTATAGAGTGTCCTAGCTATAACATCATGCCTCATCGGTAGATAATACCGTGATGACATTTTCAGACAGCTGCTTATGATGTGGGTGTTATCTTTAGTGTTTACTCCACAAAGTCTGCATCAGTTATCAAATTTTACTGCTTTTCCTGCATATCTATCCCTTTTGTATATCAGGTACTTGGTCGATATTTCCTGTTCGTGGATTGCAAATGCATACCCTTCAAAGTGAGAAGTAGTGATCCGGCTATATGTATGTATGTATGTATGTATGTATGTGTGACACATATATACATATATATATATATATATATATATATATATAAAGGGCATTATTACAGAAAAATAATAACGCCACACAGTGGACTTCTCAAAATAGCCACATTTAGTACCTAATGCGAGGAAAAACAACCAACAGAAGACGACCAACTTAAAGTTGGTCGTCTTCTGTTGGTTGTTTTTCCTCGCATTAGGTACTAAATGTGGTTATTTTGAGAAGTCCACTGTGTGGCGTTATTATTTTTCTGTAATAATGCCCTTTATATAAATATAAACGAATAATTATATTCTTGGGAATAGAAATTTCCCTTATGAATTTTTTTACACACTGGCTTCTTGATAAAATTCTTGTAAAAGAGTTTTATCCCTTTTTGAATTTATTTATCATATATATGTATATATATATAAGTATAGTCGTCATTAAAGTGATTGAGGGTGTTAGTCAGCACCACCACTGCTAGAAATAAGAGTCAAAACAACTCTTAGCCACGTGAGAGCTCTTTTCTATCGACTGACAAGGGAGACAAGCTCCCTACGGCAAGCAAGATAGAATCATATCAACGTTGATTTCAGATTTGATTAATCTTCATGGTGCTGACTCACACTCTCAGTCACTTTAGTGACGACTGTACTTGTTGCCTTTCGGTTGTAAATTACGAATAGCCACCTTAATAATTTATAATTCTCACTTCATCATTTTCGAAAGCCGTCAATGTTTCATATGGTGTTCTCTGTAAGACTGACAAGGTGAGTTAAGTCTTTAACCGTCGGCGACGGAGTAATAGGTCATTGATGAAGATTAATCAAATCTGAAATCAGCGTTTTAGCCCTACTTTAATATAAATGATGTATCTAATGTAACAAAATAATGCTCCCAGGCTTTAGATAAACATTACCCTAAATCTAGCCCATATCAAGGGAACTTCAATAGACACACTGTCAAATCATCCTACTCTAACATGACTAATACTGTATATATAATATATCTAGATTTAATTATCGAAAACTAAGATATCTAGCTTCTAGTAATCAAACACATGATAATACATTCAATACAGCAATTAATACTAACGTAACTCATCCATCTATAATATCTAATCTAAATAATGATTATACTTAGGCTTCCAATTCCAGTAATAATAATGTCAATGTTAATGATTTAGCTGACCATATTATATAATAATTATGATAATAATAATAATAATAATAATAATAATAATAATAATAAGAAGAAGAAGAAGAAGAAAAAGAAGAAGAAGAACAACAACAGCAGCAGCAGCAGTAACAACAACATCAACAACAACAACAACAACAACAACAACAACAATAATAATAATAATAATAACATTGTTTTGTCTTTGTATAAAAAGATGGGCTACAGCAAATATTCTGCTTAATTGCCCGGATGCAGTACCAGGCAATGGTTCACATGGTTTCTGATCTTAATTGATTGGAAGTGTTATCATGTACATTGTTTTGTCTTGGTATAAAAGATGGGCTACAGCAAATATTCTGCTTAATACCACAGATTTGCCTGTCAGTTATTTGACCTTAACCAGTTGAGCATGTCCCTTGGTGGCTGACGATGTGGGCATCTCTGATCATGAGCAGAAGTAGTGGGGGAGCATCATAGCCAAGTGTTGAGAGGAATTCTTTGGGGTTTGAATAATTCACCTTTGGAAACATAGGTGTTTTGCTCAACATCCTTAAACAAAACTTATTCAGGGACCTTTTGAGCAGGATGGGCTACTCGACTTGAAGAAAATTCAAACTGGGCCCCCACCTGCGAGGTTATGCGCTGCTTATCTTGATATGAGATCACTACGTCGCGCACATATGGTTGTGATGCATGTGCCTGGTGTACCCTTATCAGACGTGTAGTCATGATGGGTATACTGGGCTTCGTATATTTTACCCAGGTGTTACTTTGATGGCATGCACTGCTCTCTCACTCTCACTCAATAATAATAGAAAAAGCTAAGCGCATGAAAACCCGTGCTAAAACTGCTGCCTTAGATATTCTGACTGATAACTGGCAAGAAAAACCTCTCAATGGCAAATACCCAAAGAGAGCGAATAATGTCGATGTTGACAAAACCCTTACCCATCAATGGCTAATGGCTTCTGGCTTAAAATCAGAAACAGAAAGATCAATGCTTACTTACAAAGAACTACCAGGCCAACATATTAAAGTACAGCAGCTCCCCAGTATGTCGTGCATGTCAACAACAAAACGAGATCATTGATCATGCTGTCTCCATGTGCAGTTTTCTTGCGCCTACAGAGTATCTCAACAGGCATGATAGAGCTGCACAATATTTTCACTGGGTAATTTGCAAAAACCTGGATTTGCCCTATGATAGAAACTGGTGGGAACACAAACCAGCCCCACTGCTTGAAAATGATCACATCTCCCTCCTCTGGAACTTCACTATTCAAACTGACAGAAAGATAGATGGAAATAGGCCAGACATCATATTAAATGACTTCAGACAAAAATCACGCCTCCTCATTGATATGATTTTTCCCAATCGATATAAACGTATCTGTCAAGATCTACCAAAAACTGAGCAAGTATAAAGATCTTGAAATAGAAATTAGCAAAATGTGGAACCTGAAGATTAAAACAATACCTGTTGTCATAGGTGCCCTAAGAATGATAGCAAAAGGGGCTGATTGCTACCTAGCTCAGATACCAGGAAACCCCCAAATGGCAGAAATTCAAAAGATAGTGCTCATGAGAACTGCCCATATCCTACGTAAAATACTGTCTATGTAATCTCAAATTTTAAAACAAACTCACAATTCTCTTATGTTTTCTTAAACATTCTCTAGAACAACACTTTGTACAAAACCAAATATATGGTACCCTAGGCATAACACCTACATGAACTTCTAACTTGTTGTCTCTTGAGGTCTCTGGGTGAGACTTGGATCCAACTTGTACAAATGCAAAGCAAAAGTCAAACATAAAATAATAATAATAATTAATAATAATAACAACAACAACAACAACAACAACAACAACAACAACAACAACAACAACAACAACAACAACAACAACAGCAACAATAATAATAATAATAATAATAATAATAATAATAATAATAACAAGAAGTGCGGAGTAATCTACATGGTGCTGCTGCTGCTGCTAATAATGATAAATGCGGCCCCTGTATGAAGATTAGTGGTAAAAAAAAAACATAAAAAAAAAGATTAATGAAAATTTAATAATAATTTAACTTTACTTAAAAAGAAAAGAAAATTTCAAACAGTACACCGAATCGCTTGTCCAATGGTTATACTGGAAGCGCGCCTGTCAGGAACCTGTCAGTCTGACGGCGAAAAATTTTCAAATAGCAGAATATCTTCTCCGAATACGAACCTGGAGGGTTACTTAAACGGTATTTGTCCCAAATTAAGCCCCCAAAGTTCACCACCACAACAACCACAAAATCAAAAATGTAAAAGAACTAAATGGAACCGGGAAGAATATAAAGAAGTAATATACGCTTATTACTTTGCATTAAGTAGGCCAACCCAAGAGAAACACACCGCAAACTCCTACAGAATTTGGAGGAGCCGGAATCCTGCAAGCAGACCAAATCTAGATGAAAACAGATTAGCAAATGTTAGAAGAGATATCTTCAGAAATACCAGACTCACAGATGCAGAATTAACCTCTATTAAAAAACTGGTAGAGAATGACCTAAATATAAGCCAGGAAAGAAATAACGAAGCAGAGGAGAGGAATGCAGGACCACAAGAATTGACTGAAAGGCGACCATCTGCCGAAACCACTCAAGAGCCTGAAGAAAAAGGAGAATATAATGACCCTAGGAAAAACAGCCAAGAAAATGATGTCGAAACAGAATTTGAAGACCACATATTTGCTGAACAACATAGAAAATCGATCATTGAAATGAAGCAGGAAGTTCTGAATGAGCTTGCAGTTGTAGGGCATACA
>NC_068994.1:29285486-29289337 GCF_001194135.2 Octopus bimaculoides
TTTGATAGCATACCATATTCGTGGATTCTGAAATCGCTGGACATTTTCAAAATTTCTCCTGTGATTTCAGATTTTTTAAAGTATATATCACTATGGAACACGAAGCTGCAATTATATCATTCTAATGGAGTATTGCGCTCAAACAATATTAGCATAAACTGTGGGATTTTCCTAGGTGACTCACTTTCACCACTAATTTTTTGCATGGCACTAATACCACTCTCAAGTGAACTGAATAGAACAGGGTATGGCTATAAAATTGACAACAGGGAAATAAGCCATCTATTTTATATGGATGATTTAAAACTATATGGCAAAGATGATAAAGAGCTTGAAGGACTACTACATACTGTGAAAGGATTCAGTGATGCTATCGGGATGGAGTTTCGCCTTGAAAAGTGTGCCTTAGATGTCGAAACAGTAATAAAGGAACTTGAGCAGGAACAAACCTATAAATACCTAGGAATAAATGAAGGCTCTGGTATCCAGCATGCAATCATGAAAGAGAAGGTTAGGAAGGAGTGTTATAGAAGAGTTCGAGCAGTTCTGAAGTCCGAGCTGAATGCATACAGTAAGGTGTTAGCCATAAATTCCTTAGCAGTCCCAGTTGTTCTTTATAGCTTCAATGTGCTTAACTGGAATACCAGTGAAATAATGAAAATTGATAGAAAAATCCGCAAGTTACTGACTTATATAATACGATGCACCATCCAAAGGCAGACGTGGATCGCCTTTACCTTCCCAGAGCTCAGGGAGGTCGAGGCTTGTTCCAGCTTGAACTTACGTACAAAACCACCACAATCGGAATGGCCAAATACCTTGAAACAACCAACGATTGGATGCTAAAACTTGTTGAAAAACATGAAAGACCGAAAAAACTTCACTCTATTCTGAAAGCGAGCAAAAAATTCGCTACTGATCTCTTAGATACCCACCAGCTCGATCAGGTTGAAGGAAATGCGCCAACTGCTGCTGCAAAGAAAATAAAATTAATTGCAAAGACAAAAGCACATGAAAAATTAGCTTGCAGATGGGAACAGAAACCTCTGCATGACAAGTATGTGGCCCAGAAACACACGCATCAATGGTTACGAAGCTCATGGCTAAAAGCAGAGAGGGAAGATTTCATATTAACTGCTCAAGACCTAAACTTATTAACCCGGAACTACCAAGCCAATGTGATAAAAAATAGAGCTGACCCAAAATACCGATTCTGTAACGATGCGATTGAAACTATAGACCACCTAATCTCAGGGTGTAGAGTCTTAGCACCTGTAGAATATAAAGCAAGACATGACAGAGTCGGCCAGTATTTATACTGGACAATATGTCGGCATTATAAAATCAAAACCGCTGACAAATGGTATAAAGACCATCCTGAAGCTGTGACTGAGGGAGAAAATGTATCGATTCTCTGGGACTTCCCCGTATATACCGACAAACCTATAAAAGCTAATAAACCGGATATTATTACAATAGATCAGACAAAAAAGAAGTGTTTATTAATTGACATGAGTATTCCTTGTGATTATAATATAGCGGTGAAAGAATTTGACAAGATCAGTAAATATAAAGACTTGCTAATAGAAATTGAAAAAATGTGGCACCTCAAGGCGACTACCGTAACAGTGATTGTAGGATCTCTAGGAATGATAAAAAAAGGTACTGAAACCTATTTGAAAATGATACCAGGCTTACCATCCCTACAGGAAGTGAAAAAAATCGTGTTAACTGGAACGACTCATGTACTGAGAAGAGCATTATCGCTGTGAAAACAACATCCATTCTTGAATTTATTTATTAAGTTTTTTTAAATACATATTTCTCCTGTGGATTTGCGTGTGTAAACTGGGAATGCATACAATGAGCTTCTCTGCTCTAGGTGTACGGAAAACACTCGGCAAGAAAAAAAAACATAATAATAATTGCGAGGAATGTAACGTGTTTCCTGAAGAGAAGCATGGTGGGATGGAAGACTGAACTGACATCTTACAGAGAAAGCTTGGGCACTCTGGGTATCAACAGAGGGATTTTCCAGGGTGACAGCCTATCTCCGTTGCTTTTCGTTCTCTGCATGACACCTCTGACCTTGGCACTCAGGAAATGAACCTGGGGTATCAACTAAAGGTAAAATCCCAAACAATCAACCACCTCCTCTTCATGGATGATTTGAAACTGTATGGCAAAGATGGAACACTAGTGAATTCCTTGGTGAACACGGTCCACTGTTTTAGTACTGATATTAGAATGGAATTTGGACTCAAGAAGTGCGGAGTAATCTACCTAAAAAGAGGCAAGGTACAGTCCCTAGCAGGGATAGAATCACCGAAGAGAGACTTGATTAAACAAATTGAAACGGATGGATACAAATACCTTGGTGTACTAGAGTCCAATGAGATAATGAAAGAACAACTGAGGATGGAGTATTTCCGAAGACTGAGGTTGATGTTGCGCTTAAAATTAACTGGATGGAATAAAATCCAAGCAGTTAATACGTGAGCGATAACATCACTTCGGTATGGAGCGGGAATTATAAAATGGCAAAAGAGAGAAATGAAGAAAATGGAAACCAAGACTAGAAAAATGTTGACAGTACACGGAGCCTTCCACCCTACGAGTGACACCAATAGGCTGTACTTGTCCAGAAGAAAGGGTGGGCGAAGTTTGATCAGTTGCCAGAACTGTATCGAAGCAGAGAGAAACAGCCTAGGGTGGTATATAAGAAATGCCGTGGAGCCACTGTTGAAACACACGAAGAACGCCGGTGTCATCAAAACTGAATATTGTGTACCTAAAGAAAAATTTAAACAAGAAATAAACGAAAAAAAAAAAAAAGCATTGGAAGGAAAAAATGTACGGTCAGTTTGCAAGACATGTGAACGCCAAGACAGATACAGAGGACCGGTGGCTATGGATGAAGAGGAGGGACCTGAAGATAGAGACAGAAGCACTTATATGCGCAGCTCAGGAACAACTGCTAAAGACCAATTATATGAAATGCAAAATTGACAACACTACCGATAGTGACAAATGCAGAACGTGTGGTGAGAGGGGTGAAACGGTATGGCAGAACGTTAGCGAATGCCTGAAATTGGCACAATGCGAATACAAACGACACCATGACAATGTGGCAAGAACGATACATTGGGAGCTCTGTGGAAATCACGGCCTACAAAGAGCAAAGACGTGGTATGAGCAAACCTCAGAAGGAGTCACCGAAAATGAGAACTGCAAAATCCTGTGGGATGTAATGATCCAGTGCGATCACCTGACCGGACATAGGAAACCGGACATTGTTGTGGTGAATAAAATAGCAAGAACGTGCATGATAATCGACATAGTATGCCCCGGTGACAACAGGATCAATGTGAAAGAAGAAAAATAAACAGCTATGACGATTTAAAGTGGGAAATACGAAGGTTGTTGTCAATGAATAGAGTAGACGTGATAACAATAGCAATTGGTGCACTTGGAGATATCATTACTCAACTACCAACATGGCTGAAAAGATCGGTGCAAGTGTGAAGGTAGAGCACCTACAAAAACCAGCATTGCTTGGAACTGCAAAATTCTTCTCAGGGTTCTTGAAACACGACCAGTAAACAAGTGTCACCTTAGTCTGGTGGCTGTGGACAGCTGATACTGTCCATCATACCCAGCAAAATAAAGCTGTGAGTTTTCATATAATAATAATAATAATAATAATAATAATAATAATAATAATAATAATAATAATAATAATAATAATAATAATTTTACATTTTGTAACTGTTGTGATGAAGGTAAATGCCCTATTAATATCCAGTGTCTTAGGAAAAATATCGTACATAAATGTTCAATTATGGCTCTTG
>NC_068994.1:29291361-29296275 GCF_001194135.2 Octopus bimaculoides
GAGATGGACAAGAAACAATAAATCATATTATCTCTGGCTGCCCAGTCCTGGCTAAGAAGGAATATATTCACAGACACGACAGAGCTGGAACCTATATACACTGGAAGCTATGCCAACACTATGGAATAACAACAGAAAAAAGATGGTATAAACACACGCCAGAAAAGGTCACAGAAAACGAGAAAGCAACCATACTCTGGGATATGCCAATACATACAGATAGAGAAATTAAGGCAAATAGACCAGATATAGTTGTCAAAGATCATGAAGAAAAAAAATGCTTTCCCGGTAGTGAAGTGAAAGCACGTTATAAAAATAAAACTTCTGAACAATAATAATAATAATAATGATAAACGAAAAATTTGATCATATGCACAGAAGTTTAGTTTCATGTTCATTCACAAATGCAGCCAAGTCTGTGATGTCATAATTTGTCTCCCTTGCTATGTCTCTTGAAGTTAAATGACTAATTTGACGGTTTGTTTTTGGCAGTCCAGAGTCAGACTCTTGAAAACTTTTGCCTCACATGACCAAAACTTGATCCTTGATCCAAAACTTGAAGCACAATCAGTGCTTCATTAAAGATTGTTTCAGAGAACTGAATATTGATATCTGGGTTTGCCTGTTGAACTGCATACTTTAAGTCCTCAGCCATCTCCTCACAATGTTTCATCCAAAGCTGCAGGGGACTGCCAAGTTGACACATGTTCAGTATAATTGCAAACTGTGTTTCCTGAGAGAATCTGATACTGATGCTTCAGTCAATGCAAGGTCCCAATGCTCATCATTTTCTGAAAAACCTTGTTGATAGCATCCTTTCCCATAAGTTTCACACACTCGACCATTTACCTTCCTAGAAACTTGGAATGATTTAGGACCGCATAACTTCAAAAGTTGTAGCGTTCTGCTTGGCTTGGGGGTACACTGCGATCTCTTGCAAGAGCGTCAGCCCGTTTCCTCTTGTGTCATTTATTGTTTCTCCAGGTGTATTACTTTGGTAATTGTGGTAAAGGAGTTTTTTGCATTTTCATCTACTTGATACAACTTTAAAAAAGCTGTAAGCTTAGTTTCTTTTGAGGAAAGTGCTTGTTGCAAGGCTGTTTGTTTTGTAAAGATAACCCTGTGGCCATTTTCTAAGTGGACACTCAGAAGAATGATGGCTGGGTGCCTCTCATGAACGGGAAAATTAAAGATGCGCCAAAAGGTCTCATTGGTACTGATATATCTTCCTCTGTCATAAATTCTCGTCATTTATCTGTTGACTGCCATTCTGCATTAGAGTGTATGTTGCAGCATCTAAACCTTTGCTTATATATTTGCAAACATTCTTAATAGAGTTAACAGAGTTGCAGAATTCAACATTGATTCTAGCTACCTGTACTCGTCTTTGCTTCATTGTAGAATATGATCATCAACATCTACCCCGACTCTTCTCTACAAGAGGAGTCGGGGTACGCACTATGCACTACGCACGTACGCACTACGCACGTACGCACTACGCGCGCGCGCACGCACACACACACACACACAGAGTATGAAACAACTGATGAAATAGAGTGTGTATGTGTGTGTGTGTGAGAGAGAGAAGGGGTGTGTTGTCATGTATACGTACATACATAAATAAATATGCATACATCTTTTTTGTATGTATGTATGTGTGTGTGTGTGCACGTGAGAGAGAGTGAGTGTCACTTAGACATCACTTTCTCTGTCTGTCTTTGTCTCTCTCTCACACATACGCACACATACATACAAAAAATGTATACATATGTATTTATGTACGTATACATGACAACGCAGCCCTTGACTGACTTTTTCTCTCTATCTCTCTCTTTCTCTCTCAAACATGCACACATACATAAATGTATACAAACGTACATACAAAAACACACGTGTACGTGTGTGACTGACTTGTGTGTGTGTGCGAGAAAGATAGTGAGAAAACAATGAATGAAATAAATATGAAATGAAGAAATCGTATAAATAAAAGCTCTTGTACTAAATATTTAAACTTGTGAACTTAGTAGATATTTCTTTCAGTAATTTATCGTAGTTGTTTGCAAAAAGCGAATTAAAACTTGAAATGAAAACATTAAAATAATGAGTGAGAGGTTTTGCAAATGAAAACGGAAAATTTCGCCGTTGCTATGTCAATACCGGAAGCTGACACTGAGAAACCTTTTTAAAGTAGTGAATCATATATAGAAAACAATATTATTTAGAAATAATACATTTCTAAATCTCTCAGAGAGACTTAAGCAGTAGTGGTGCGATAAAGTAGTTGTATACTGCCAACTTAACGTGACAGTCCCAATAAGGGAATATACTACTGCTATTTAGCCCTAGGAAGCTGGACCGCTTCCTGTCGGCCTTGACACATTTCCTGTGTCCTTATGTTTGCGAGGGGGAGACAAAATCCTCCACCCAGCCCAGCCTACATTCAGGGACATGTTTTTGAGTTTTTGCTCGTCATCAGCCTGAAGTAGCATGACTAACTGGCTGAAGAAGCTTGTCAACCCTTCGCAAACATATACTATTTCAGTGAAACACATTCACTGATTACAAAAATTAGAAATAATACATTTCTAAACCTCTCAGAGAGACTTAAGCAGTAGTGATGCGATAAAGTAGTTGTATACTCAATAAAAAAATAAACTGATGACCCTATTAAGTATCCGAGGTCAAATTATTCACTCATCCCAAAAATGGAAGCATCCGTTTCTGCGTGAAGAGCGAATACACACACAGATGTCTATTTTATATAAGAAGAGACACACACACACACACACACACACACACACACACACACACACAAACACACACATTTGTGTATGGGTGTATGTATCTATATGTATATGTATAATAATAATAATATTAGGGATAAAAATCCAAATTTACAGGTAAAAACTCAATTTAAATTCAATTTATTAAAAATTAAAATTAAATTAAGTTTCACAGTATAATATATATATATATATAGTTTTAGGGAAAAGAACCAAGGTTCATGAACTCATCGATGAACATCCACTGTCACATATAGAAAAATTAATAAGTAAAAGCACAATAAATAAGTATAATATAATACAAAGTAAATATCATAAGATAATGATAATAAAACGACTACACGTGTTCCATAACCAATTTTCAAATAGAAAGAATATTTAAATCGATTAAAACTATCGAAAATCAATTTTATTAAAAAATATAGCTAATCTTCAGGTCAAAATACAACAATGATAATAATAAAAGAATAAATAACAAATGAATGTATATAAAATACTTATCATATTAAGATATATATATATGGGTGCGTATATTTGTGTGTAATCCTCTTTTACAGGTACTAACAGATGGCAAATGTAAGTTCATTTTTCAATTATATCCTCGTTTTTTAAAAAAGGAACATTCACCTTGTCCTGCTTTTATGTTCTGGAAGCAAACTAATAAACTCTGATGCTTATTCTATCGGTCTTCATTTGCTGAAGTGCCTAGTTACAGCGACGCAAATAAACCAGCGTCAGACGTCGAGCGATGGCTGGGGGTGAACACAAAGACAAATACATGCACTTATAGATACATGCATATTATTCTTCTATTAATCCCGTTGTGCTAAATAGTGCACTTATATTTGCTAGGAAAAATTCTAACCTCAATTGAAGAGAAATTAAGTTACTTTGGAAGCAAGGAAGTCCCTTATTTGATTTGATAACAAGTATTGGGCCATAAAAAATATTAATGATTATTTTGATTCCGCCCAGGTTACAGACTTAGTAGGTATATACATATTATATCATTTTCATAATGAATTTGCAGACATTAAAGGTGTACTCTATAGAAATGATGCACTATTTTTGATTAATAGTCAATCCAATAGAAAACTGAATCTATATAAGAAAAAGATTCTATAGTTTGTTTTTAAAAGATTTAGTTTATCTACCTCTATAGAAAGTGAACATGATTCAGATAATTACCTGGATGTTAATCCGAACCTTGTTACTGGCCTATACAATCCACACACACACACACATACACATACATATATGATATTTTTGTATATATATATGTGGTATTATTATACCTTCTTGTATCCTTTAAGATTTTTTCATAACGTAGGAAATCTTTTTACGTAAGTTTATCTGTTATAGAACCAATTATCTCATTTTTTGCCTTTAATCTCTGGTTTTCAGTCAAGAGAAAATGTGTACCCCTTTCTCGTATAAAATCTGAATTTAATTATAGGTTCATTGTTGAATGGTTTTATCAGTACCACATTAGCAGTTTGCTAGGTTGAAGTATTAAGAAGCTTCTATTTTATGTAAAAGTACTCTACCTTTTTAGGGCTTAAATTAGTTTATATATCCTTCTTCTCTTACTAGCTCCTTATATCCATTTCTAAATTTTACTATTTATTATAGAGAATTTAATAATATATAAATTTTGCTAAATTTTGGATATACATTTTCCCGCTGTACCCTTAATGTTCATTTAAATCTCATTGTGACCTCCTTTGTTTTCTAATTTAGGCTCCTCTCAACTGATAATAATAAAATAGTTTACGTCACCCATACCCTCCCTCTTTCTGGGCATATACCACTATCTTACTGACATCTTCTGAGATTTGTTCCTTTATGTAGTCATAGCAAATTTATAGCCATAGTAAATTAGGGGTTTGGGAGAGTATCTGACATTAATTACTTTATCAATGTTTGCTTGGTTCCATTACTGGCTGCAAATTTTTAATTATAAAATAGCTCCGAGGTCACAGAAACACTTGTCGAACTCGCAACGCTCTCTCCTCTCAACTTCTTTGAGTGCATACAATTTAAGTAAGGTTGCTCTCTGTCTCTCTGTCTCTCTCTCTTTCCCGCTCTCTCCTCTCTCTCTCTATATATATTTACTTGATTGTTTATCAAC
>NC_068994.1:29296285-29297845 GCF_001194135.2 Octopus bimaculoides
ATATATATATATATATATATAAGACAAAAATAAAGAAATTATTGGTATTGTTTTAGATATTTAGGGTACGCTTAGGATAGAAAGAATGCCATTGTACCTATTTAAGGCATATACACAGTTAAATTCACTTTTTGTTTTCTAATATACCCTAATCATAATTCTTGTGAGGTTACCCTATATATACATCACTGAACGGTGAAGAATAGAAATATCAGTGATAAAACAGAAGAAATAAGCTTTGCTTTATAAATGAATTCCTTTGACATATTACTTTTGCATCAAATTATAGGCATTCCCATGTCATTCTATAAAATAATTTGACATTTTACAGCATGGTTGGCAAAGTCATTGCACACTAGCAAAGTCTCTAAAAACCTAAATGAAAAATTCATTTAAACGATTAGATTCAAATAGGAATTAAATGTTTTGAACACCTATGGACTTACGAAATAAATCAAAATATTTTTCACAGCATGGCTGTTATATCATAGATTCCACAGCAGATACAAAATTAAAGCCAAACTCACCGTGGTCATCCCATCATTTAAAAAAAATGTATCTAGCACTACATTAGTAAATGAGTTCTTCACGATTTTTTCTACTCTGCAGTAATAATTTAAAGTAGATTTTCTCTTTCGATAGCGCAACATTCTACCGTTACTTGATAGTTCGATCACCAAAGTTGATGGTGGCCAAGAGAAATGATAGATAAGTGCAAGATTATTGTTATAGGGAGAAAGAGCTGCACGCACATCAAACTCACTTTTTAGTTCTCATGCGACATGTTCAATCTCACGTCAAGACAAATGAGCTTGTCTGAGAATGCAGTAGCTTGCCAAAATGACTGCATAAACCCCTAGTTCTCATAATATCTTCAAACTAGCTACGAGTCCAGGCTAAACAGTGTGACTTCTAAGAACATGATGGTTGTTACTATTTGCGCTAGTTACACCCATTGACCTGCTGCCACCAGATTCGAAGATGTGGAAATAAATATTATTATTCATTCCTGGCATCATTTGAATGAAATGTAAACATTCCACTAAACATACAAAAATAGTTACCATGCCTATGTATACGTTATTGGATAGCCATTGATTCTCTTGAGTTCATTTGTATTTCGAAGTGTTTTGTCTTTAATCTTGTGTGGTAGACAAATTCACATAACAAGTTGTACTAGATTATGTTATTCGTAGCTCTCACAAGTGACTTATTATATATTTAAATAAAGATAAATAGAAAAGGGTAGCATTTTTGTGCTTTTTTCTGCTTATTTTAGTCAAAACAACTCACTATTACAGTTCTATATCTAAGAAATGAGGAATTATGTACATTATTTACATTATTTACATTTGACAGATATTTGTCTT
Organism: Octopus bimaculoides; assembly: GCF_001194135.2. Lineage (NCBI taxonomy): Eukaryota > Metazoa > Mollusca > Cephalopoda > Octopoda > Octopodidae > Octopus > Octopus bimaculoides. Next base: position 29,297,656 of record NC_068994.1, read on the forward strand.
CATATTGTTTGTTGTTAACATAACGTTTCGGCTGATATACCCTCCAGCCTTCATCAGGTGTCTTGGGGAAATTTCGAACCTGGGTTCTCATTCCTGAGGTATTTTTCGATGTTGTTGTTGTTATTATTATTATTATTATTATTATTATTATTATTATTATTATTATTATTATTATTATTATTATTATTAT
>NC_068994.1:29299321-29301088 GCF_001194135.2 Octopus bimaculoides
AATAATAATAATAATAATAATAATAATAGACCAGATATAGTTGTCAAAGATCATGAAGAAAAAAATGCTTTCTAATTGTTGTATCAATACCAGCAGATGACAACGTTTCCCTAAAAGAAATGGAAAAACTTTCAAAATACAAAGACCTGGAATTAGAGGTAACTCGGATGTGGAATCTAAAAACAGAAACAATTCCTATCATATAAAAATAAAACTACTGAACAATACTACTACTACTACTACTACTACTACTACTACTACTACTACTACTACTACTACTACTACTACTACTACTACTAATAATAATAATAATAACATCGAAAAATACCTCAGGAATGAGAACCCAGGTTCGAAATTTCCCCAAGACACCTGATGAAGGCTGGAGGGTGTATCAGCCAAAACGTTGTAACAACAAACAAGATGAGGACAAATATCTGTCAAATGTAAATAATGTAAATAACTCACTATTAATATTATTTATTTTTTCTTTTATAGGGGACATAATCTATGAAACAGTTATAAATAAAAATATAACTGGATTAAAACACATAAAGAAACAAAAACTGTTAATATCATGTGTGTATGCATGTAGAAAGAGTGAAAACTGTGACTGCTTATATTACCAACAGTTTAATTATTCATGCAGTTTATTGAATTTAAATGATTGTAATAACATTTTGAATTCTACATTACCGGAGATAAATGATACCTCTACCGTACTGATGGTTCGTCAATATTTGAATGGTAAGTGAATAACTTATTATATAGGGTTTCTCGACCTGATAGAAATTGCAGTCAAACCACTATCGAGATAACATGGAAGACACTATAGAATGTAGTTCTAGACTAGATGAGTATATGGTCATAATTGGAACGCCTTTGACCCTAGATTAGCTGCGGTCTTTATTTTAGGTGGCACGGTTTAATTTGTAGATAGTGGTACTATATTGGGGCACTCCATCAAAGGATCCTGAAACCATTTGATATCCGACATTCATATTCTACTTTATCACCCCTGCAATGTTCGAAGTAGTTTCTCTGTGGCTGCAATCGATTTTCCGATGGATATTGAAGAATATTTACAATTTAGAAGTTTTGTAAAACATTTGATAAATCAGCAGTCATATATTTCTTAATTGAATATCTCTGCCAACACAATCTATACTATAATGGAGAAAGCTGCTTATTAATTAGGTATGTAACAATTACTAAAAGTACTAAAAGAAAGCAATTAGTAAAGGGTTGACAGTCTGGAAATATTTTTATAAATTCATGTTCGAAGAAATTTCCTATAATTTCGATTTATCAAGTGTATTGAATTTTTTAACTCCAATTTCTCGCAAATTTAAATCTTAGTTGCATTCACTGTGTCCAATTCTTTACAAATTTAAATATTCCTTGCATTCACTGCGGAATATTCCATTTTCATCTGCAAAGTTATCTCACTTTCTCTTTTAAGTTTCAATATACTATTTGGAAAACCAACAGTTTATTCTATTAATGTATACGTAATGTAAAAACATTATTTATAGAATAAAAATTTTAAAATACCTGTATAATTTTTGAACGCGGGATAGCTGTGAGAAAGTTGGGTAATTACTATTAGAAGACGAGGAGAAAAAGGTCACCGACAAGTACTCGAAACTTGCACCTTCTTCACAGTTTCCAAACACTGTACCACTAACATTATTTACATTATTTACATTTGACGGATATTTGTCCTCATCTTGTTTGTTGTTAACACAACGTTTCGGCTGATATACCCTC
>NC_068994.1:29302977-29307247 GCF_001194135.2 Octopus bimaculoides
AGTGGGGTGACAAGAGAGTGGAGTGTAAAAAAAGAGTTTTCAAAATTTTTTTCATACAAAAAGGCCCCCTCCTACTAACCCCATCATTTCGAAGGCTGTGGTTTTAAAAAATAGGGACAATCCCCGAAAAAATTTTCCCCACAAATTTCTTTATAATCGTAATCTATGTCGTTTGAAAGAGATTTGTATAAATTTTCATTAACGATATCCATCTTCCTGAAAGTTATGAGGGAAAAAATCAGATCGTGTAAATTTCCCGAAACTCCTCTCTCCACCCCCTCGCAAAACTTCTTTACCATAAATCCATATATACTCTGAAGCCACAACATCTAAGCGGTATTTGTAGAACAATTTTGTTAAAAAGTATCCAATTATATTGGTGTCATGAGGCAACAAAGTCGGGGGCGTATACATCTGTAGCAATGCCCTTTTATTTATGATTTTTTTCATTTCATGTTTATTTCATTCATTGTTTGCAATGTTCTCTCTCTCCCTCTCTCTTATACACACACACACTGCAAAACTTACAGATGGGCTGCTCTATGTTGCTTTGAGGGGAAGGTAAAACTTGACAAACTGCTCCTTCCTCTATTGTTGGACTACCATGATGTTTGTTTAAAAAAGAGAGATTACGACTGATAAAATAATGAAAACGATATTTACTAAGCAAGTGATCACTATTATACAAAGAAATAATTAGATGTAGAATATAAAAAAATTATTAGAAATGGGAATCAAATGTGAAAATATTATCAAGGGACTAGCAGAAAACCGTCGGAGGGCGGTCTTTTTGCTAGTACTTCCAGTGTTTACTGAGTGATATTTCTGTAGTAAGAATTAACTGATGACGTTCGTCAGTTTTCGACTGAACTAAGATATATTATATTTGATACTTAAAAATATTTTGAGGACACAGATGGTGATTGGATGGCGTAGAGGACATTGAACTAGGAGTATGGCTATTCGCGTCTTGTTTTTATTAAAGTCAGGGGTGAAGGTTTAAGAATTTCACCTTCTAGTAATGAAACACCATTTTGGCTTCCTATCTACTACAACACCTTGAGTAAACGACTTATACTATGCCTTCGGGTCAACCTCTAAGTATAACCGGATTGGATCTGTGTGTAAGCACGTCAGACTGACTGTAGATGAAATTCAATGAACAGCCTTGTTACACACTGCGTTATGCTGATTCTGTTTGAACAAAATGTGTGGGAAGAAAATTCCAGAGGCTTGTTTGTTATGGGGATAAAGAAGGAAGCGAAACAATTCATGGGGTCACTGAGAAGAGTGAAACATAGGGGAGGTGAGGTGGGGAAGAGAAATAAGTGTGTCAAATAGGCTTGGTTGGTGGTGGAATGTCATTTGTTTGTTTAGAAGAGCAGCATTAGAAGAAGCAAAGAGAGAAGACAGCGTCTCAGTGGGTCAAAAGTTGTAACGTGTTCGTCGGAAGGTATTTTGGATGTTTTTGTATGTAGTAGCAACATTGTCCTAAATATGGGACTAGTTCTCTATTTTGGGTTTGTCGTTGGTTAGTAAGCAATCTGTGCTAAAGAACTTTTTGGTCCTTACCAAGAAAACTAGTCTTCGGGTGTTTAAGTTGTATAGTATATTTCTTTTACTTTCTTTTTACCTCTTCTTCCTTTCTTGATTTCTTCTTTTCTTCTTTTTCTTTCCCTCTCTCGTTTTCATTTTTCTTTTTCTGCTGTCTTACTTTCTAATATATTATTTCTTTTTCCTTTTTCCTGTCCATTTTTTGTCTCTATTTCTTTTCGGTTCTTGTCTGATGGTCCTTAATCTGTTTTCTGATCTTTATTGCAGGAAAAAGGAAGGATTACAGTGATTACCAAAAAATCAGCAACAGTGTAAAATATCCAAATATTACCATCAGGGTTTGGAATCAGAGGACTTGTGAAAATTTATGTTCTATGAGTTCCAACTGCTATGGTTATTCTTCTAAGTCTGACTGGTGTCAGTTACTTGTGATGAATGATTGTTGCAATTCCACACAAGTCCTCCTTTCCGATGGAAACTTTACTGACCTAACTAAACCCATAAGATGTAAGCGGTTAATTTTATGTTTATGCTTTTGTTTTTTTTTTAATGATTTTATAAGAAACGTCAGGGTAATACTTATGACCCTGCTCAGTGTATTTATGTCTGTTGACAAGGAACAGAGGAAGTTATTCTCAAACCAGAGACTTGGGTCAAAATGCTTGCAGCACACTAATCCCCAATAATGTTACCCAAGGACAAGGTGAAGGTGTAAAACTGGGTGATGGATTGTCTACTAGCCAACAATAGAATGTTCTCTTCGACAACTTGCACACATATTTCTGCTTAATAATTTCCACCTGTACGACATTTGCGTCTAGGATATGTGTGTGAGTGTGTATGTGTGTGTGTGTGTGTGATTGTGTGCGTGCGCGTACGTGCGTGTGTGTATGTATGATACGAGTAAAAAGATGAAGAAAGAATTTATCACAAATTTATTATTAGTTACAATTGTTTCAGTACCAGTTCGCTTCAAACGCCATTGCACGCAAAACTTACGTAGTATATGTGGTTGGTTGTAAAACTTCATCAGACGAGCATCATGTTCTGCGTTCTTATATTGTACGATGTACGTGCCTTTTACGTTCCTTATATGATGGGGAAACATGATAATAAATATAAAATAAGAATAAAAATCATGAATGAAAACATAAAAACAAGACAATAATAGTGAAGATAAAAAGAAGAAAATAAAGACGAGTAAACTGGAGAACAGTACAACTCCCAAAGAATAAAGTTAAATTAGAATAAGTTTCAATTAAAGTTAAGATTAGTTTATTAGTATGAATAAATATTAAGCGAACAAATGGCTTAATTGTTATCTAGTTAGTAGTTTAGTTAAAACCGCTGAGTTGAATAGAGAGTGGATGATAGTAACACTTGAATGATTGAAATGAGGCGATTTAAGAGGTCAAAGTGTGACGAAATTGAAAGTATTTTCTATGTTAGTCCGAAACGAGTGTCTCATCGATTGTTGTAAGTTAATAGAAGAAAGTGAAATGTAGCAGTAAAGCTGCATCTCAGTTATTTAACTTAGGAAGCAAGAAAATGTGAAGCTGCTACTGGATACAGTTGGAAGTGAGCTAAGTCGTGGAAGGGAATAATTGTGAATCAGCCGATTCTCTACTCCCTTTCGTATATACAAAACTCATGAGAGCGCTAGGGACTAAGAGTAAAGGAACCAAAATTTAGAGTGAAAGAGCAGAAAATGAGACCGTAGTGAGGAAATACATGAGTAGGATCCCCCCAAACATGTGCGTAATCCATCCACAGGTATTAAGAATGATACCTTAAATTTAAAGATAAAGTTTATGTATCGGGGTTAGAAATAAAAATTGCTGGATTGTGAGACGTTCTTTATAGAAAATTTGGTAGGGTGGATCGCCGAGGGTTGTGAAGACATTTGTTGAGAAACCTCTAAGTAAAGTATGGATTATATACTACTGTGGGGGAAATCCTGATACCCCTGTGCGATAGCAAGTCAAATGTCCTAAACCGTATAAAGGCGCATGCGCACTGTCAGCGAAGGACAGCGTACCATGTTTTTTTTCGCGCTGTTAGCATTATTGGTTAAATCACGTGTGAGTGAACCTAGGATCTGTTAAATTTGTTGAATTTTGAATTATTGTTGCTGTTTTGCTTGTTTTGATATTTGCTTTCTTCCCCAATTATGGGTGAAGTGGAGAAAAGAGGAGAGATGGAACATGAACCAACTGGAAGTTACGTATCAGCGATGAGTAAAAGAGTATCTACCAACGCCGTGGAAGTAAGAGAAATTAAGATAGAGCCCAGAAAGTGGAAGGAGGACAGTAAATTAATAGAAAGGGAAAGAGCCAGTTTGAGGCGAAGAGGACAGTGGTGTACAGAACGTTATCCACGTCCTCTAAAAAGATAGAGGTTGCCCCAGTAGACGCAATAGAGGAGTGCCTCAAGGACATAAAGAGGCTTACCACATTTTATACGCGTGGAAGGAAGTACGGCACAGTGGAAGTAAGGTTTGGCAACGAAGAAGACGCAATAAACCACTCCACTGTGCCGATAAGAACACCGGAATGGGTACTTCTGTCGACTTACTGTGGTAAACGCTTCGCCAGAGTAAGAATTGACAGAAACCCCCACGAGATTAAGGAAGCATGGCTGGTGGCAGCAGTCATGCACAAAATGAAAGATGAAGTAAAAATATTGAAGATTACGAGAACCAAAAAGGTTAATTAAT
>NC_068994.1:29307350-29308235 GCF_001194135.2 Octopus bimaculoides
TATGGCCTCGAGATGTCCATACAAGTGAGCTTTAAAGATTTGTACGAGATCACAGAGGAGATCATTCTCCCAGAAGACGTCAGACTAAGAGTGGTGGTGGAAGGAAGACCACCAACATGTTTCTTATGTGGTCAAAAGGGGCACATGAAAGCAAGGTGCCCCTAGAAAGAAAACGAAGAGGAGGAGCAGAAACATCATTGCAATACGATGTGGAAAGCTTAGACACTGAAAATCATTTTAGTGCACCACGAGAGGAACCAAGTGGAATGACTCGCTCGGACAGCCCATGTCCGTCGATGAAGCAAACGGATGTTAAAAAGAGAAAAACAAATGGCATATGGTCACATACGCCAAAAGTACGGCAATCGAGCGGAAGATCAAGTTTAAATCCATCATAAGAGTAAGGTTGCCACCGGAGAAATATTGAGAACACACCAAGGGAATAATTATTGACAAGGAGAGATACGAGAAATTGAAAGAACTGTTCGGAAGTAGTGAACCCTTTGGGGGTCGAAATTGAATTCGACGAATTACCATCTGTTATGGAGTACGAGGATTTGAAACCCTTGATGAACTGTTAAAAAGAGTAAAGTAAGTCAAATTATTCAAAAAAAAAAAAAAGAAATAAATAGACTTTCAAAAATTAAAAAATAAACGATGCTAAAAGGGGAAAAAAAAGAGTGTAAGAAGGACTTGTTAATTTGTATAATTTAACTGTTAAATAGTATTGCTTGAGAGTGGGGCTCAATGCAGGCATTTCATCCTCATTAATTTTATTATTTTTATACATCTTTCATTTTTCATTTTTCATTCGTTTTATGTTTTTGTCCCCACTGGGGTGTTCTGTCTGTTCTTGTGCTGTCCCCTCTATGTTATGGCCGTAGC
>NC_068994.1:29309989-29313874 GCF_001194135.2 Octopus bimaculoides
GGAATTTTCAACCAAACAGTTTTACTAGGACATACCTTGTTATTAGGTTAATTATCTTTAAAAGTCCTATATTTACTTTTATAACGTAAAAAAGTCTTAAATAACGGTTATCTCCCTCACGCTGCAAAATTACATTTTTCGATTTAGTGTTGTTATGACGTGTTTTCATGTTATGACGTGTTTTCATGTTCTGATTAATAGAGGTAGAATTGATGTCAATAGGGTTTAATATTGGTAATTTTTCCTTTATAGCCTGCTTTAAGTAAGGCAGAGTTATAAAATTCGGCTTTATCGTTGAAGATATAAACTTTGGCAGATAATCTACAAAGTCTAAGTGAAATATTTCCAACTAAATTCCTTGTAATGGATTTTGGATGATTACTGAAAGAGCTAATATATTTTAAATTAGTTGAATGTTTATGGTATGGGAAATATGAATCATTATATAAGTTAAGGGTAATATCCAAAAAGTTGGCTTTAGTTATATCATCATCGAAAATAACGTTTAAGCCCATGTTTCGGAAAAATTTAACCAATCTATTTTGAACCCTTTGTCATTTTTGGTTAGAAACATTTTGAAGGTAGAGTAGATAGCCGTCACGATACAAACCTCCATTGATGTTTGCGAATTGGTCAGCCATCTCATAAAGAATATATATACCGACCAAATCAGCCAATTGTGCTGAGTCAGAACTTCCCATCGTGACATCAAAACTGTCAGGCGTATATTTACGGATCCACATCTTGTTTTCAAATTTAATGATTGATCTTCTGGCGGCTGACACCACATTAATTTCATCCTGGGTGAGACCTGCTTTGCTGTGTACGAACCAGAGTGCCTTGTTGAGTACAATTGGGTTAATAGAGGAATAGGAACTAAAAATGTTGCATTTCTTGTTATTAATAGAATTAAACCAGTCGACTACTTGGAACGAATTAGACTATAAATAAATTAAGCTTTAATTTTTAAACTAAAGTAGGAATATATTTATCTAGAATATTTTTGCTAAGTACACCGATATCAGAGCGAGGAGGACAAATAATTCGTAAGGTTGAGTTATTAAAAAATTAGGTTTGTGATCTTTTGAAGTAAAACGAGTTTGTTTGAGGTCAAGAGGTTCAGTCTTCATCTGTAAGTCATATTTCTCCATACTTTTCTTAGCTTCAAGGTTGGCTTTCCTGATAGCACTTTTACCAGTAATCCTATAATCCTTTTGGATTTCTTTTCTAAGCAATTCTAGGTAATAATCCTTGGTAAGTCTGTATAAACACGTTTAAAGAACGCGTTTTAGTTCCTATAAGTAATTTCTATCAACCCCTAAAATTCGACTTTTAACTGTCTTACATTTCATTTCCTCTACATATATCTATTTCCACGCCCTTAAGCTTTATCTCCACCCATCTATCGCACTATATTTTCCACTCTTAATTTTCTGTTAATTTCTTTCTTTCTCCTCCTTCTCTTTCTCTAAATTACCTTTGACGTTAAATCTATTAACGCCTTTTTAAAAAAATAATCTACCAGCGTTCCCTCCATCATATACGCGGCAATCACATTCGGTTAAAATGGCTTATTGATGTGTTTTATTTCTCTTTTTTTCTTTGATGAGTTGATTACATTGTTTTATATCATTTTATTCCCCCAGGAATAATACCAATGTTTTCTTCGAAACATAATTCGGAAGTATAAAGATTTGATTAACACCTGCATTTAACTACATACATACATACATACATACATACATACATACATACATACATACATATAAATGGAAATAGAGCATTAATAATAAATTATATTAATGCTATATCTCCATTTTCTAAATTTTCTTTTGAATATTCATAAACCAAGATTTATATTTAGACCTATTATTTTATGAATATTACTATTCACAAAAAATAATAGGCAATGAATCAGTAATTCATTGGATATTACTATCCCTTAATGAGGCTATTTTAACCTCTAACTGAAGTTATATATATATATATATATATTCAGGATTAAATAAAAAGGCAACAAACGGAAAATATGACATGCCTATATATATAATTAAAAAAGTAACGTGTAGTAAATAAACAAACGAACATATACTAAATACACAGGCGAACAGAAAACACAGAAGGTCACCAATTCTTTATCAGTTATCGACCAGAGGATCAAACGCAATAATAGCCCTTATCGATAATATTGCTTCCACCCTGGAAGCACTGACAAGAAACTTTCCGGGAATGGGACCAAAACACAACAAAACGAGACGGGCTGGAGACGAGACCGTTAGTGGACGGACGAGGGACAAAACAATAAACAGAATAAAGGTTTATTGCCACACAAAGACAACAATTAATAATGATAATATATATACAACAAAAAGCCTTGGGGCTGCAAGACAAGACAAATGTGGGTAACGCGAAGGAAAAATGAAAACTGTCCTTAAGGACTATAGACACGGGAGAGGTAGAGCGAGGAGCTCAGAAAATCGTTTCCAATGCGGTCGAAGGCAACGCGTAAAAGAATGACACCGCCTTACGCCGTTATGAGTCACGTGATAGTGGGAGAAGGGCACTATTGCGAGAAGGAGAGAGAGAAAGCGAGAAGGAGAGAGAGAAAGAGAGAGAGAGAGAGAGAGAGAGAGAGAGAGAGAGAGAGAGAGAGAGAGAGAGAGAGAGAGAGAGAGAGAGAGAGAGAGAGAGAGAGAGAGGAAATTAAGAGAAGCAACGCAAACGAAAGAGACAGAATGGCACAAAAATATTCCAAGAATATTTCTACAAATGGGTAAAAAATTAATGAGTGCCTGCGTTACAGAAATATTTTCAGGATTAAATAAAAAGACAACAAACGGAAAATATGACATGCCTATATATGTAATTCACACACACACACATTACACACATGTATATATATATATATACATATGTGTATATAAATATGCATATATGCCGATATGTATGTATATGTATATATTCGTGTACACACACACACACACACACATACATTAGGTGGACGATGTTTTCAACTGAGACGGTACAAGCGTATCTGTTCCTTCAAGTGCTTCAATTCTTGGTATGTACATATGTTTACAAGAATGCTAACATTTATCAATGGTTTCTCCCATTGTGCTGATGTGCCATTTTCTATCATTAATAAAACTGCATGCATTTTTGACAACACAGTTATGCTAGTAGTATAATAATGTTATAGTTTAATAACTACAATACAGGCGTAGTATATGAAAATAAGGATCCAGCATATGCGGTTGAAATTGCAAACGGATGTAAATTTAAGAAATTGGGAAAGTTTATAAAGATACATCCAAAACATGAGTGTCCCAAAGTAGATATAAAGTTGACCTTTTAAAAATTATCCTAAATATAATAAAGTAAAGAGCAACGTCGAAATATAGCAATATGACACAAAAAATATGCACAAATATTGGTTTCAGTACACTTTTCACTGTCCAATCACCAGTACTTGACTGGTACTTAATTTATCGACCCCGAAAGGATGAAAAGCAAAGTCGACCTCGGCGGAATTTGAACTCAGCAGGCGAAATACTGATTTTGCCAGTTCGCTGCCTTAGTAATTATAATAATAGTCCCCAGGTTAATCACCAAATAACTTATTTGGTAGCCTGCCTGGTGACTCATTGTTTATTTATGTCTTGCTAATAGTGAATTGTATGGAAACAATGAGCTAATCAAAATTCCCCAAAACTTCCATATGGGAAAAAGTGTGTAAATTACGAGCTTGATAAGTTATTTATTTTGTCGCATAGAGTCCATTCTTTGTTGTCTATAAAAGCCGCCTATTGCTTGAGGCTAACTTCTTACACTCGGATTCATAGATCATATATATATGTATATATATATATATATATATATATATAT
>NC_068994.1:29315804-29318164 GCF_001194135.2 Octopus bimaculoides
GAGGGGTCGGACTGGAGGCGCCGAAAAGCTCGGAGAATGGAGCGTTGGAGGGGTAGGGTGGTGGGATGGTAGGTAAGGGGAAAAGGGAGGCGGGAAACGGCAGGGCGGGTTCGGGGGGAGAGAGCAGATGCACGGTCCACAGAACGTGCTCTGGCAAGGGCGGTGTGGATGGTGGTGGGTGGATATATATATATATATATATATATACACACACACATACCTAAGTCCCCGAGGCATCAGTAATGACGGTGCTATTGATGAAAACTGTACATGATGAAAATTGCTAATCAGAGTAGGAGGATATAAATAAAAATGGCAGGATAGTAGGAAATTATATTTACCACTTCCCAAATATTGTATAGATTTGATTACTTTTCATATGCACAATATTTTGTAGTCAATGATTTACTTGTTGTTCTACATTATATTATAGTCTACAATGAAGGTTCTAACGGTGTTCTCTAACGTTGTACATCTATATGTATTCAAAACTACCAAAATATATGCATATTGATACATGACAAACAGATTACATACATTTTCTAAGAGTTTCCAGGGGAGAACAGGTTTAGGTTATGCAAAAGCTGCGCATTTACAACAAATTTGACTCCCTCCGTGCAAAAGTAACAAATGTACATAATAAGCATTATTATTTACATTCATTGCAAAATTTCCTGAAGAACTATATTTCTTGTATGGACATGAGATGGTATCACCACATTTTTGGCCTTCTGAATTTTCAATGTGTAATTCCAAAGTATTTTTGTTTTTTCTTTTTTTTTTTTTTTTGTTCTGCTTAAACCAAGTACTACATGTATGCAGTGTAAAACGGCTTAAGTTGAATACATGATGCCTTTTGTAAGTTGATTATAAAAACAATTGTGGAATATAGTGGAATAAATGGAGAAAAATGATTAATAGTGGAATACAGTGGAATATATAGTGAAACATATGAAGAATCTCATAATAATTCTGCTTGTCATTGCGTTACTTAGCCCGTCTGTAATGCTTTCATGTGATTAGAGAAAAAGAGGGAGAAAGAAAATAGGGAGAGAGTAAAAGAGGGAGGAAGAGAAAGGAGAGAGAAGCGTCCATGATGTGAGGTTGAGGGAATGTAATTGTAACGCTTTCACGTAATTAGTTGAAAGGAAAGAGAGGAGAAAGAAAAGGAAGAGAGAAAAAGAAGATAAGGTGAAGAGTGAGACAGAAAGAGGAGAAAGAAAAAGGGAGAAAAAGAAAAGGAGGGAGAAAAAAGCGTCCATGTGAGGTAGGAGGAGCATAATATTTATTATGGTTAAAGAAGTTATTAGAAGGTAGAGGAGGAGAGTTAAAATATAATTTTAGTAGAGAGGTGATGTTCTGGTGGCGAGGTTAATAAAAAGGCAGAGAGAGAGAGAGAGAGAGAGAGAGGAGGAGGAGGGAGAAAGAGAGAGAACAGTGAGACAGAGAGGGGAGAGAGAAACATGATGATGATGATGGTGGTGGAGATGGAAGTGGTGGTGATTGGATAGTGAAAAGTGTATTTTTTTAATTGAGCTAAGTTTTTTTTTATATCGCCTATCACTTAACGCATGCGCTTAAGTGCAATTGAGTGAAAAATCACGCTTATATACGTGGCAGATATATACAAAAGGTTGCATCATTGTACGGGATATAAATTTTGTTTTGTTTAGGGGGAAAATGGAAAAATAAGAGTGAATATTTATTTTATCGGTGCTGTGTCTATAAAATTGTGCATAAAGTAAATAATGTGTATATATAAAGTGCATTAAGTACTCATCGTATTCCAATTTCTTTCACTTTTCAATAAGTAGTAGATGAGCGACTATCCTTCGATACAGACACAACACACGCTACGTTTTCAGATTTTTTGGATAAAGCTTGCAGAAATAACCCAATAGGTTTACCATTAATTCCTTGAAATATTCATGGGCCCCGCTAGTAATAATTAATAGTGCAGTAAGTGTTAATGTAAATGTATAAAGTGTGTTGAATATAATTGATGACACAGCGTATTATATAGATTAATTAGATTTACTAATGATGAAAAGGAGAAAATTAATGTATTCACCAGGATTAATGAACATAAACACATTTGTTGTGCATTATGAAACAAAGAAGACAGCAGAATGAACTTTTGAATAAAAAAAAATGAACAGAAAGATTCTTGTCCGTGTTGAACAATTTAGAGTTCGTATCGAATGATTTAGAAAGTAAATCATATAAAGTGAACAAATTCAACAGCTTCAAATGGGTTTTACTCAGAAAAAAGCATTTGTACAAAGATGCGTAGCGTTGTCAACACGCACGCACACACACGCGCGCACACATATTGATGGATATATATATATATGTATATA
>NC_068994.1:29318422-29319356 GCF_001194135.2 Octopus bimaculoides
TATGTAGAAAGTCTTACAGCTGTTTCAGGGAAAATTCAATGTATCCCTTCATCAGAGACGGTAAAAGTAGAAGAATGGATCATTACATCTATATGAGGAGATTTACAGTAAGAAATGAGAGCGATGCGTAGATAGAAAGAACAGAAGAAAAAAAGAAAAAGTACTTGGAGTATAATTCCATTCCAACAGTAAACATCCATGTAAAGAATCCGTGTGGGTATTTTCCAGAGATAATTATAGTTGCAATGGTGGATATATATCATATCCAGTTTACTCTGTGCGTTGTTTACTTAAAGGACAGTCCGAAGTGAGTGGAAGATGTGTGTAGGATTAAGAGGTCAAGCCTTAAGGCAGGAAGGAAAGGAGCAGGAAATAATTTAAGGTAAAAATGAAGGTACTGGTGCCAGCAGTAGGCGATTGAGAGGTCAGTTATACTGACAGGAAGGAAGTAAGAAGGAAAGAGAACAAAGGGAAGAAGATGGGGGTGGAAGCATAAGTTTAGTAAAGAAATGGATAGGTGGAGGAAAGGAGTGTGAGGAGGCAATGTGAAGAAGTAAGAGGGAGGTAGTTATAATTGTTTACAGGAACCTTGAGACAGGAACCTTGAGACAGGAACCTTGAGACAGATTAATAGTAACAGTGATTTTAAGGCCTAATTGACAAATAGTGTCAATGAAATTTTTCCTAAATCTATTGAGAGTCTTGACCATCCCAGCCATGAGATATTCCAAACCCATTGTCTTGAACATGTGGCACAGTAGCCTGTCACCGAGGAGTTGAAAATTCTTAAGGATAAGTTAAAAGAGCTTGCACTGGAAAAAAACTGTCCAAAACAATTCTTATTTTCTCACTGACCATCGTCCTTGTTTTTAAAAAATATATAATGCATCAACAGAGCCTGAAAGATTGCTTTAAGATACATGGCATATATATA
>NC_068994.1:29319859-29322056 GCF_001194135.2 Octopus bimaculoides
TATGAATTCAAGATTTGTAAACAAGCTGAAAATGTCTGTTCTCTGTTTCAATTTCAAGTTGTTTTCGGAGTTTGTATGTCTAAGTCTGTTTTCTTCCTTTGTAGGGTCATTTAACACTAACAGTTTTATACCTCAGAGTGGTGGAGAAGCACCCAACATTACTGATGATGACATTCCCGATGATGATTTAAATAGAACCAGTACTACAATAAATACCAGTGGTGTAACTGAAACAAGCACTAAGCCACAAACCAGTGACACAACAAAAACTACTGCAACACCGATGTGTCCTTGTGTTTGCGAAGATGTGACACAGCAGCCTCCCACTGAGAGGGAGTTGGAAATTCTTAAGGATAACTTAAAAAAAGAGCTTGCCGTGGATAAAAAGAAACTGTCCAAAACGATTCGAGCCAAAACCAGTGCCCCGGACGAACGACGATCGGCTCAAGGTATAGGATTTATTGGTGTGATACTTCTATCTGCTCTGCCTATCTTCATCTTCATTATAGACCTCCCACAACTCTATGCGGACATTAAGACTTTTTACGCGAATGTTTCTAGTTTGTGTTCCAATAGGACGCCACGCTAAACTTTCATCCGTCAATTTTCTAGACGTAACGAGGAACTATTGCACGAGATATTTGGTATATACATACCTACATAGCATGTACGTATGTATATGTGTATGTATAAATGTATATACGTATGATGCGTATATGTATAAATCATATATATATATATATATATATATATATATATATATATATATATATATATATATATATATATATATATATATATATGGCTATATTCATAAACATTTTGCGTGTGTGTGCGTATGAATGCAAGTGTATATGTATACATGTGTGTATATATGCACATATATATATTTGTATGCATGTGAGTATTATGTACGTGTGTAAATATATGTGTAAATACGCATCGATGTGTATTTGCTATTTATACCTATGCACGTTTCTATTTTTGCATTTATGCATTTGTGCATTCAACGATGTATGACACAGAATTTTCCTAGTTGTGGGGTCCCGGATTTGTTGCTTGTGTACCGTTAGTCTGTCCCTCAAGGTTAATCTAGTTTGACCTGTGTAGTCTTAACTTAGTATGACTGAAACTTTGATGATATTCATTTCTTGTCGATCACTACTAACACTAATGGACTTTGTACATTCAAACAATTAATGCACATATGTATATGTATGCATTTACGAATGAGTGCATGTATGAAAGCTTATATATGTATTTTTGTATCAATATATACACGCACATATATGCATTTATATAGACAATAAAAATACACCGAACTGGTCTATGAACGACGTCATCAAAATAAAATTCACGTCTTTTTGCGCGGAGAGCGTTCGTCAGTTGTAGCCACCGAATCGCTATTCATGTTACATTAAGAACTGCTGACTTTTCATGTAAACTGCAAATAGCAAATTTCTTGAAATGCGCAAGGATTGGTCAAGTTGGAATTTATTAATTAAATGTACACGAAAAAGCAATTATGACCGTCGAATTCTATGCATGCTAGTGATAAAACGTGGCCTCGCAAAAACATGTATCTTTATAGCGAATGACATCATTAGTCACGCAATTGTATATGTTTTTACACATAGACTACAAAGAGAATTTCTTTTCCTAGATACTTACTGCAACAAAGATCTTTCCATTTTTTGAGCCTACACAAACGTATTAGATATAAAATTACACTGCTTAGTGGGCATTTAGTAACTGCTTCACTGCTGTAGTAACAGTGTCACAAGACATTGGGTAAGACAGCATATATACCTTTTACTGATTACATGACAGATCAGCAGTTCTTATCGAACTATGAACAGTTTCGGTGAATGTAAGTTATGAAGCATAATTACACAGAAACACATATCATACAGTTCGATGGCATCATTAATATTCCAGTCCGGTATATCAGTTCAGTATGTCTTTATGCATAGCAACAAAAAGAAATTTTGTTTACTTTGTTTTGTAATCACTTTTAGAACGACCGGTGTAAAATATTACCTTTCTATGATTCTGACTTAATCCTTATTGCTATAAACTTCCTTCTTTTCTTTGTTCTCTCTTATTCAATCCCCAACACTTCTTCACTATTTCTATTGATATGTGCTCTCATTTTAAAATGCCCTTTCATCCTTTATATATATATATATATATATAT
>NC_068994.1:29322352-29326031 GCF_001194135.2 Octopus bimaculoides
ATATATATATATATATATATACATATATATATATATACATATGCATGTATATATGTATATATACATACGTGTGTGAATATAATATATATATATATATATATATATATATATATATGTGTGTGTGTGTGTGTGTGTGTGTGTGTGTTTGTATGTGTGTGCATGCGTGTATATATGTGTGGATATAAATGTAGATGTGACTAAAATAAATAAAATCAATGATGAATGGTGTTCTTTGAGACTATAAATGTCCACTCCGTAAATTCTCATAGAAGTTAATGTATTCTCCGGCACCAATTCATACTATTACTTACTTTTATCTTAATGTCTATAGTTGTAAATTGTATTTTCACCGTCACCTTGTTCTGTACTATTCATTATTATTTTTTTTTAACACGCCCACTTTGTTCTTTTTATATCTCGGTAACTTCGACTACAGTTTCTCTCGCATGGGAAGCAATTGATTTTTCTACAAGTCATTGTTTAACTTTGAATAAAATATTGCCTGATGAGTGTGTGAATTGCATATTGTATGATGAAACCCAATATATTGTATTAGCTTGCATTAAAATAAAGATCCTCAGCGAAAAAAATGCTGCATAATTTAAAATCCATTCGTTTGTTTATTAATATTTCGCGCTACACCTAGGATTCAACTGTTCGCTGAGTTACTAGAAAACAATTTGAATTGTGAATTACTCACTAGCTGTGTCCAGTCTTCATCGTTCCTTCCTACGTTACCCTGTGGGATTCTATCTAGCCAATCGGTGGTTTACTACACGTTGAGGTGCCACGATCTTTTTATAAATCCTGTATAACTTAAATACACACACACAAACACACACACACACACACACACACACACACACACACACACACACACACACACACACACACACACACACACACACACACACACACATTAGATGTGTATGTGAGTGTGCGGGTGTGTACTCGCGTGTGTGGATCTGTATTTATGTTTGTAAGTATGTATATAGGTGTGTGTATGTTTCTCTTTCTTCCGGTCATTTCATCACGTTGAACCGTTAACCCCAACACATCTTTTCTCTTTTCGTTTTTTTCGTTCTCCACTTTTTCCCTTTCAATCTTTTCGATCGAAGAGCGTAGGTTCGAAACGCCAAAGACTTTTTCATTCATCCCGAACGTCAAACTAATACACCTGCTTGTAGTTTCCTCCCATGTACTCATACATATACACTCGCACAATATTACACGCATACATACAGATACACATACCCACATGTCCTCGGGTATCTGTTCATATAATAATATAATGGGCATGTAAGGCAGTGAGCTGGCAAAAATGTTAGCACGCCGGGCGAAATGCTTAGCGGTATTTCGTTTGTTTTTACGTTCTGAGTTCAAATTCCGCCGAGGTTGACTTTGCCTTTCATCCTTTCGGGGTCGATAAATTAAATATCAGTTGCATACAGGGATCGATCTAATCGACTGGTCCCCTCCCCCAAATTTCGGGCCTTGTGCCTAGAACAGAAAAGAATATAATGGGCATGTATACAAAATCATACGCACATTCAGATTGAAATGGATACAAAGATCTGTTGTTGTAGAACTTTGTACATACAATGCACACGCACACACGTGTTTATTTGGCCAAGCAAAAAGAATATTCTGTCATTGCATGCATGTATGAACATACAAGCTCTATGATAGATGATGCATATACATATATACACAGAGGTATACATACATACATATATACATACACACATATATATATACATACACATACACATACATATACGCATGAATACACATACACAAGAAATACTTCTATGCACACACACACACATATTCACTCTTATATATATACATAATGAACAATGTGTCCTCACTATGCAAATCCTATGAAACAAAGAAACATGTACAGAACCTCATGCACCGCATGCAATTCTCTGGATATGATCGGAAAGATAAGGTTCGGGTATACAGGGGTACAAGATAGCATTATATGTAATGAAACCAATGGTACCTGTCTAGATATAGAAGCAAAGACTGGAATAGGATACAAAGAGTTTGTGACAAAGCAAACAAAGTGTTGCTTTACATTTTTTGTCCCAATGAGGTAAGTGTCCGTATTTAAAATTGCTAGAAATGGTTAAGTTTTGGCTTATATTTTTCAATGAAGTAAGTTTCCTTATTTAATCTAACATGTGTTGGTGTTCCAATGGTACATTGATAAAATGGAAAGATTACAAATTGTGGTAGCAGTTGCTTTGCACATTTCTCAACGTGTTCGCTAAAGGGTATCATTCTGTATTCTGGGAATGCAATCTGCTGTCGGTGCAGTGTACCCTATATAGTTTTGGTGGCAGCTCGAGCATCTTATAATATAAATCAAGATTTCTGAGGCACAAGTAAAGTCAAATTTGATTTTTAATATTTGTCCCTCTGACATCTCATGTTAACGGATATATTTACCAAAATTACATAAAAGTATCTTGAAATACTAAAGAGTAAATTTATTCAACAATGATCACCATTGGTCTCCTTGTTCAAATTGGTGAATGGTGCCATAATCCTTGACTTCAGTTCATTTTTGGTGTTACAAGGAGGTTTGTTGGTCTCACGAGCAATTGTGCCCCCCCCCCACACAATGATCAAGAGATTGCAGTCTGAAGAGTTAGGTGGCCAGATGTTAGGGGTGGCATGGCTGCAGAAATTGTCAGACAGCCATGACCGGGTTCTCCTACTTGTGTGACATGGTGCAGAATCTTGTTGCCAGACATAGGGTCTTCCAGTAGCCACCCTCTTGACCCAGGGTAGCACTACCTCCACCAGGCACTTGATGTAGGCCTCCGTGTTGAGTCTGATGCCGTGTGGGAAGATGAATGGAAGCACAACGTCGCCATCACTAGTGATCACTCCAAACACCGTGATGTTGACTGGATGTTTGGTTTTTATCACTCTCGGTACATATTTTGGGGATACTGCAAGCCAACGGTTGTTCTGTGTGTTCACCATCTGTTCGTATTGGTGCTTCCGGTGCGAATGCCAAGCAGTACAGCATATCGTTTCCTGGCAGAGTGAATTGCATCGTGCTGATGTTTTTTCTCATAGATGGTGCCCTGCTGACCCTACTAAACTGTGTAGTCGACAAAATTAAAAACAAACGATGCACATGTGAAAAAAATAAAAATAGAAAATGGCGACAATTTACCCATCGCACCCTGTATATATCTATCTATATATATATATAAAAATGAGAATGTATGTGTGTGTGCGTCTGTGTGCTTCCCTAAAACTCGAGAACTACACAACCAATTTCATTCAAATTTTACACATGCCTTACTTAGGGTTCCGGTTGTATTTTAGTCAAAAAAATTTCAAAACTTCTTGCATAGTTCGAGCCCACAGCAACATCATATCTCCTCCACTATTTAAGTATTACGTGTCAAAAGTGAAACAAAAACACTCATGTCAAATACTTTCACTTTAAAAATGAAGCTATTCCACTAACTGAAACAATCACATTTCGATACTGTAATGACAGATACTTTCACTTTACTGGTTTCATTTTCATACTGAATCTACTACAGTGAAACTATACTCTCACATATATACATACATACATACATACATATATACATACATACATATATACATACATACATATATACATACATACATATATACATACATA
>NC_068994.1:29327636-29328823 GCF_001194135.2 Octopus bimaculoides
CAAAAGTACTGAATGGATCTTTATGAAATTTTAACCATACATATTACACACAAATAAAGTAATATTTCTAAAATTTCTTCTTCTTAGAAGTTACAAAGACCCCTTCATGGGGACTTCACACCCACAATTTAGTCATTTTTCCTAAGCAAAGACGAATACAGTTGTACCATTGGAAGCTATAGGGGCACCCGAACATAACAGATGAGCATTATTTGTAATCTAACGATACAACAGTGTAAGACTATCCTTTCAGATATACTTACATTGTGATTTCTGCAATGTGATGCATAAATTGTCAAGTAAATGAGACGCATATTTGCCTCCACTGATTCACTTGCAAAGTGTTGAGTAAAATTATTTCCTTGCAGACCTCCTTTGAGTCTTAAGACATTTATTGATTGTAATTTTTTTCTGCACAGTTACCTATCGGTACAGGGGTCATTTGCAAACTCCAGAGGCGACACTTTTATTGACCTTTACTCCAAACGTCACACGTTGTTATTTCAATTGGGTCATACCCTTCCAATTGCTATAAATCGTAATGTATCTTACAACTGTGCCTGTCACCTGTATGGTGAGGAATCCTACATTGGGGAGTAGTAACGACTAGGCTGGGGTAGCAGACTGATTATCGTGATCATTCGTCTTTTAGTTTCCTGTTGCTTTGCTCTCTTTTACAAACCCAGTGAACATACATATATTTCTTATTTCAAAGAAATTCAAACAATACATATTACACACAAGTTAAAAAGATTCCCAACATTTCAACTTCTCTGGTTGACATTAACACACCCACCCACAATAGGGGCCTTAACTCCCACATTTTTCAGCTCCATGAGCTCCATTTTTCAGGAGCAAAATCCTTTTTACAGGGTCCATAACACTGGAATTTTGCAATGTGCGAATAAATATCAAATGTATAAAGATGACAATGTGTGTCTGTGTGAATCCCTAAAACTCAAGAACTACACAACCAATTTCATTCCAAATTATCACATGCCTTACTTAGGGTCCATGTAGTGTCTTAGGCCAAACAATTTTTAACTTCTTCCATAGTTCGAGCCCACAGCAATATCATATCTCCTCCACTATTTCAGTATTACGTGTCAAAAGTGAAACAATAACATCACTCTTCTGTAATCAGATACTTTCATTTAACACTGAAACTATTCCACTATTTCAGTATT
>NC_068994.1:29328833-29329349 GCF_001194135.2 Octopus bimaculoides
TTCAGTATTACGTGTCAAAAGTGAAACAATAACATCACTCTTCTGTAATCAGATACTTTCATTTAACACTGAAACTATTCCACTATTTCAGTATTACCTGTCAAAAGTGAAACAATAACATGTCGCTACTGTAATTTCAAATACTTTCAATTTTATACTGAAACTTTTAAAGTGAGACTATACTCTCACATATATACAGACATACTATAAGACCCAAGTTAAAAACATTCCCAACAATTCAACTTCTCTGGTTGACATTAACACCCCCACCCCCAATAGGGGCCTTCATTCCCACATTTTAGAGCTCCATGAGCTCCATTTTTCAGGAGCAAAATCCTTTTTACAGGTTCCAGAAGACTGAAATTTTGGATTATGCGCATAAAGATCAATAGTATGGGATACATGTCTCATGATTAGAATTTTTTTAGGGTGTGTAAAGAGGGAAAGAACCCTCATGTGCAATTTTGATGAAATTCGAATCATATGTATTCCAGTTCCTTACAGAAAATATAACAG
>NC_068994.1:29329779-29332964 GCF_001194135.2 Octopus bimaculoides
ATATATATGTATAGGCGCAGGAATGGCCGTGTGGTAAGAAGTTTGCTTCTCCAGGAATGGTTTGTGTTGAGGGAAACTGAAAGAAGCCCGTCATATTCACACACACACACACACACACACACACAGACACACTGTCTATGGAACAGAGAAACTTACACAGTACAAAGAAAGAAAATTAAGAGTGGGGAGAGGTATGGTGTCACAGGTCCGACAGCTGTTTCTGGGGGTTAGGAGTTACTTCATAATGTTGGCAGATGTAGATCATAAAAATATGCAACCAGTAATGGAAGCATATGGACATTGGGTAGATCCGGTCGCCGCCTTCAGTGTGGAGGAATAGAAATCTAACATTTCAAAACATACTATAGGGAAATTTAAAGGTAGAATGGGTGAAGAGGAAGGCAATCAGTAGTGATAGGAGGGAGGAAGTAGGTAGCTCGATGAAGATGTGTGGAGTGTTGAAGCAAGGAAAAGAGATGAGTCAGATCAGGAAGAGAGAGTAGGTGAGTGATCAGGGTACTGAGAGAATTAGAAGTGGAGAGTTGGAAGATTAGAGGGAGGGATGAGATGAGTAGTATTTTGACAATAGACGTTAATAGTTAAGGATGGTGGGGATATAGAATTAAGAGAAGCTGGAATAGTGAGAGAAGGGAGGGAGAATATTAAAGGAAAGGAAAGGGTCCACTTATAGATGCTTGTAGGGTGGCAAAAGGGAAGTCGAAAAATGAAGGCGGGTTGGCGGTGGAGGGAGCATACTGCGATATGTAGACATATATGAGGGTAAATAGAGGGGGTGGACAAAGAAGGCGAAAGGGAGGGATAGGTTGAAGAAGAGGCTAGAAGATGGGGACAGAATTCGAAATATGAGGAGGGATGTGCAAAGATAATCTTAAGAAGAAATATTTAGTAGAGAGGGTGATATTAGTGGAAGGGATATGTTGCCAGTGCGATTAAGTTGTAACTTAACCTTTAACGGGTCGAAATCATACATTAAGGGCCGAAATGGGTTATTTTGACCTGTGGCTTTTTTTTTAATTCTACTGTGCACCAAATGATATTCATTGTTCTTTCATTGTCAAAAATGTTTGTTTCGAACACAGAAAGAAAGAAAAATGAACTGAAGCACACTTTATTATTTTTTATTCCACACAATCTTTGTAGGCTGGAAGTCCCTTGTGCTCGTTGCACATTGGTTTGGCACATTTTGAGTACGTATTTGTCTTTCATCTTTTCCGGCACATAATGCGCATCGAGATCGTCCATCTCTTGGGACACCTCCGTCAGAATGTACAGGAACTAATGGAACATCAATTCTCAATCTGGAAGCACAGGTCTGAATAGTCTTTTGCAGCTCCTGTATTCCAGTTCTAATTTGCAAGCGTATTTCAAGTTGTTCTCTCAGAAGTTCTTTTCCAAGTGATCTCAAAAGTTCTCTTCGGGATCGTAGACTATCCTTCTCGTTATTCCAAATGTATATCACGCAAACTTCTTTGTCCATGCGAGAATGGAACGACATCGTCCATCGGTTTGTGCGACTCGAACAAGATGTAGCAGCACAATTTTTGCCAGCGGTGTCCACACCACCTTTAGTGCCATTGTAGAATGTCACTACTGAAGGTTTCTGCTTGTGTCCCGTCAATTCGTCAATGCTTGCATCATGATGCATCGTAGACAGCAAAATAACTGCCTTTTTGGTTTAGGCACATATAAACCACCATCATATCTTTTCGGAATGCAAACTTGAAACTGTAAACCTCTCGATCTTTCTTCAGCATCATTTCTGGTGGAATATCCGGTTTGTTCTTCTTCATCGTTCCAACGAGACTTACTTTGTTTTTTAAGATATCTTCAGTCAATGGTACACTAGTATACCAATTGTCGGTTGTCAGATTGCGGCCTGTGCCAAAGACTGGTGCAGCCAGGCGCAGCGTAATGTCATGTGGTTTACTGAAAAGTTGAAACGGACCATCAGGCTGTTTTCCAGGGTACACTTGCATATTGCATATGTAATTAGTTTCGGCGTCACATAAACATTGCAGTTTTATTCATTCCATATTTAGCTGGTTTCAGAGGTATGTATTGGACAAATCCGCATATACCTCGAAATGCTTCTAGAGCTTCGTTGAGAGTCAAATGCTCTGTAGGATTGTACAGCTGACGAAAAGCTGTTACCATCCTTTCAAAAATGTCTCGAATTGGAGTTAGGTGGTCGGCTGCACACCGCTCATCTATTGTAGCAGTCATCGAAACGCATTTGACATAAGAGAAATTTGAAGCGTCTGAAAGACATCACAGATTGCAACAAGTTCATTTCAGTTCCATCCGAATTCCAGGTCTTCAATCTCGTGACGAGAAGCTTGCTGAACTCTAGAGATGACTATAATCCCCCCAAACAGCCAAAATTTCCGAACTAGTTGTTTCAACAGCAACGTATTTGGACTTGTATTGTTCCTTGACTATCTCAATTCTTTGGTTTGTATGATCTAATTTCGTTTATCAAGGCTCGGGGCAAAAATAAGCTAAAGACTTCCAAAGGAGTTTTTGGATTTCTTGCAACGTCAATCGGACCCTGTTTTTCTGTTACTATGGTCTTGGCTCCACGCCGCACATTGACACGAAATGGGGTTTCCTTCTACTCAACTCCTGACTTTGCACGCAGGACACCTTCTCAGCATCACTTTCACTATTCTCATCAGAACTTGATAACTCTTACTCTGACGCGGAGTCAAGGTCATCTTCCTCAATCAATTCTTCTTCAGATTCAGAATCATCGAACTCGTTCTCAAAGTCAGAAAGGTCTGAATTACTTTCCAGCAATTCCAGTACACGTTTTGATGCCAATTTTGAACCTGAGAAAGTAAAAAGTAAAAGTAAAATAATCTAACATTCAGAGTCTAAATGGGTCAAAATGACAGGCACATAAATCTTAGCTCACTGGAGAACAACTGACAGAAAAAAACTTTTCCAATTTACCACATCCTTATCCCTTTAAAAGAAGCAGCTATAGGAAACAGCAGACAATTTCAACTAACAGCGCAAAAATTATGGTGGAAAATGTACTTTCATGACTCAAAACGACTCATTTGACCCGATAAAGGTTAAAGTTAATAGTAACTAGGGAATTACATAAATTTAATATAATAGGCAAACGATGAGTAGAATCTCTGTTAACATGAGAGGATTAC
>NC_068994.1:29333997-29337679 GCF_001194135.2 Octopus bimaculoides
GTCTCCGTTCATCAGACTTATTTCCATGGTCCTCATCTTTTACTGAACTGGACCCATGGATTAAGCGTAGATCGAGGTTGGGGGCTTGGCAAGCAGAGTCTCGTCAGGCACTCGTGCTTCTCTCCCAGTCAAGCAATGCCGGTGGCAGGGGTTCCACCTCCTCCTTCTATAGAGGGTTAGTAGATTTCAAGTGTGACGACGTCCTGAGAGAAACCCCGGGCTTCGATGACGGTCAGCTCGCCAGCCTGTACCGAAGAACATTCGGGCCAGGGCCTATGGACAATTACCAGAAGTCCCTGGCATGGCAGTGTTACAGAGGTGCCTTACCTGTTTGAGATAAGCTCTTTAGGCATGGTTCTTCGTCTTCGTCGACTCGTCCAAGATGCGAGCAGGACAGTGAAACTGTTCTGCACGCAATTGTACAATGTCTGAAGATTTCGGAGCTTTGGGCTTATGTCGAATACCTGATGTCATATCTGAGAAGATTACAACTGTCGACCGAGTCTATAATTAAGATTGTTCCGCCGCCCTCCCTGAATAGGGAAGAGCAGACTTGTTTTCTCTCGGTAGTAGCTATCGCGAAAGAGGTAGTGTGGAAGACGAGAATTAAATAGGATCGTGACAGGTATTTTTATCTCCAGCCCAGAGTTTGTTAACTTTTTTCTTTTCCACATGAAAAGAAAAATAAGGCTGGAGAAGAAATGCCTGTCGTACGGTGTTTCGAAAAAATGGAAATCTATAGCAAGTGTGTTGAGAGTGAATGAACCTGTTTGAGCGAGAACACAAAAGGAAAAATAAAGTTTTCAGTGTGGGAATGTGGTTTGTGGGGTCGACAACGTCTTCCACTTTATTCTTGTTAATCATTAGTTTTTTTCTTTTACTTCATCGTTATTCATTTTTTGTAATGTTTAATGTTTATTATCACGTTGTTACTCCCATTCGATCCCCGGTCCCTTGTCTGTCTGCCTGTCCTTGTTTCGTCCTCTCTTCATTTGTAACCATTCTGGTGAATAAAGAAAAGTGTTTGAAAACGGCTATTTGAAGCTTGAAACGCATACCAGAGTCATTCACTGTACAAATTATTATGAGAATAAAACCGTCTATAAAACCGTCAAAAGCTTGTTTATTTTTATGTTGTTGAATTATTATTAGTGTTGCTT
Organism: Octopus bimaculoides; assembly: GCF_001194135.2. Taxonomy (NCBI): domain Eukaryota; kingdom Metazoa; phylum Mollusca; class Cephalopoda; order Octopoda; family Octopodidae; genus Octopus; species Octopus bimaculoides. Next base: position 29,335,158 of record NC_068994.1, read on the forward strand.
AATATGCTTTGCTAAAATTGCTGTTTCCTTTCAGATATCACCAGAAAAAGGTAATTAAAATTCATTAAAAAGATAGATCTATCGGACTTTCAAAAGTACAGCTCCCAAAATTACTGCAGAACTTATTGACCACTTCCACAAAAACTGTTCGCCGGGAGCTTCACAAAGCCGGATTTACACTGCATCGCGCTGATTCTGTTTGAACAAAATGAAAAGGAAGAGAATTCCAGAGGCTTTATTGTCATGGAGATAAAGAAAGAGGCGAAGGTGTGATGGGGTTCCTGAGAAGAGTGAAACAGTAGAGGTGGAGTGAGGAAGAGAGACAAGTGTGTCAGATGGGCTAGGCTGCTGGTGGACTGTCATTAGTTTGTTTAGAAGATTGGTAGCCATTGTGGTAACAATAGAATAGGCAAAGAGAGAAGACAGCGTCTCGGTTTGTCAAAGATTGTAACTTGTTCGTCGTAAGATATTTCGGATGTTTTCGTATTAGTAACAACAGTATTCTAAATATGGGATTAGCACTCCATTTGGGGTTTGTAGTTGGTTAGTAAACAATCGTTTTTGACCTTCTTCGAGAACCTATGCTGTATAGTGTGTCTCTTTTACTTTCTTTCTACTTTTTCTTCCTTTCCTCCTTTCGTGATTTCTTTTCTTCTTTCTCTTCCCTTTTCTCGTTTTCATTTTTCTTTTCCTGCTGTTCTACTTTCTAATATATTATTTCTTCTTTCCTTTTTACTCTTCCATTTTTTGTCTCTTAATTTCTTTTCGTTTCTGCCTGATCATCCTTAAATTGTTTTCTAATCTTTATTGCAGGAAAAAAGAAGAAAAGCAGTGATTACCAAAGAATCAGCAACAGTATGAAATATCCAAATATTACCTTCAGGGTTTGGCGTCAAATGTCTTGTGAAAATTTATGTTTTTCGAGTTCCAACTGCTATGGTTATTCTTATAAGTCTGACTGGTGTCAATTACTTGTCATGAATGATTGTTGCAACTTCACAAAAGTCCTTTCCGATGGAAACTTTACTGACCTAATTAAGCCCATAAAACGTAAGCGGTTAGTTTACACAGGCACGGAAATATGCCGGATCTAAAAATATTAATGAACACTCTCAAAACTTGTGAAGAGGCAGGAAGCTGATACACGGTTAGTAACGAGTGCCCAATGAGAAAATTCGATACAACTTCGAAGGTGTAGTGTATGAGGTGGTGACCGGCTCTGGTGGCAGCGTTTGCAACAACAACAACAACAGCAGTTGCAGCACATTCGCCTGTAACAACAGCAATAGAAGCAGCTACGGCAGCAACAACAACACCAGCATCGTGTCCTCAATAACAACAACAACGACAACGATACCAACAGTAGCAGCAGCAACAGCAGTAGCAGCAACAGCCGCAGCAACAGCAGTAGCAGTAGTAACGGTGCGAACAACAGATACGGCATTGACAACAACGGCAGCGATAATGACAACAACAGTAACAGCTGTAACACCACTAGCACAAGGGCACAGGCATGAAAATATGCCAGGTCTACAGGGGACCTCTCTCCAGCACCGACTTAGTAATCACAGATCTTCCTTTAGAAGATCAGAAAGGTATAAGATCAAGTCTCTGACCAGCTACGTATGGCGTTTAAAAGAATAGGGTACACCATATATAATTAAATAGAGTATCCCAGAACAACCGGCACCGTACCTCAGTGGGTGCAAACGATGTAAGTTTTGTTTGGCCGAGAGAGAAAGATTTCTGAAAAAACTCACTTGATCCAGGAACCTTCTTTAGTTTCAAAAAGAAGTGTTTACTGAGTGCGCTCATCAGAGGAAATTCCTGATGGAAAATGAAATTTTCCATTTGCTGACAAAGGAAAAAAAAACAGCCGACGATCAGCTGACCCATCTTAAACACAACTGGAAACGATCTAAGGGAGATATCTACACAACTCCCAAGTTTTGGCCAGTTGAATTTCGTTCCTGAGTTTTTGTTTACAAAATTAACTGACAACTATATATTCCTCACTCCAGTTATAGAGGGTTATGTACATCTGTCCAACGAGTCTGATGAGTAGCTTATACAACTATAACAAACAAACCTCTAAATAAAATTTTAGAGTGTGCTTCTTTTTGGTTATATGAACTATTGGTCATATGAACTATTGATTGATTACATATATCCCTTACCTTTTTGTCAATAGAATGCGGCCACAAATACGCGCGCACACACACATACACACGCACACACACGCACACACACGCACACACACACGCTCGCAGACATACACATATACATGCAAACATTCGCACGCACGCGCGCACAGACACATATACGACGGTCTTTTCAGCTACCACATCCATTCGCAAGGGTTTTGTCTGCCCCAGGCTATGGTAGAAGACACTTTACCAGGGTCCCACGCAGTGGGTCTGAACCTGAAACCACGTGGCTTGGAAGCAAACTTCTTACCACAGAGCCACGCCTGCACCTCTAAACATATGTGTGTGTATATATATATATATATATATATATAT
>NC_068994.1:29337749-29340917 GCF_001194135.2 Octopus bimaculoides
TGAGTATGTGTGTGCGCGCGTATATATATATATATATATATATATATATGTACATATGCATGTAATGTGTACGTGTTCATGTGAAGAAAGCATTCACACACATACTTACACACGCACATACACACACAAGTACACACATGTTCATACGAAAACGCACACACTGTCACGCACACTCGAAAATATACACGAAAATCTTTTCACCTGAAAAGACAACGCATTCATTGTTTACAACGCATCCAATGAATGCATACTGTAGTGTGTGTGTGTGTATAATATACATGCATATAATATACAATATATACATACATTTATACGCATATATATGTCTATATATATATACATATGTATACACATATATATATGTCTATATATATACATACACATACACACAAACACACACACACACACACACACACACACACACACACACACACACACACACACACACACACACACACACACATTCATACTTATATTTTGTAGCCATAAAATTAACAAGCGGATATATATTTTATGTTCGATTAAAGCCTGTGGCGTGTTGTGCGTGTAACTCATCACATACACAAGCCATCAACATCTCTGAAAACAACGTGATCTATAGATTTCAGATAGAAAGGTGGAATTCATCAAACTATAAATATTAAAGAGATGTAGCAGAAGTAATCACATAGAAGAAGAACAACAACGAAGATAAATTCCTTAAATTTATATCTAGAAATTGTTATCCTTTGAATCGTAATTTTGAGTTTCAAGTTTCGGAAAGTAAAATTATAAATGCAGAAAATTTTATTTAAAAACATACCAAAACATCCCGAAACAAGAACGAAATCAAAGAAATATCTTTTATAAAGAAATGGCGTTGTATACATCGTGTTTACTGCAAATTTCTTTTGTCTCCTTATTGGTAAGTTGGTGTATAATTTGATTGAGATATTTAGAATTTGATCGATTGATTAACTGAAAGTTTGGATAAATTCTTATGCATTTTTGTGACAGTTGGCGATTTGATGTTGCTTTTTATGTTTTGTTAAACTTCATGAGAGTACATGTGAAGGGCATTTTTCTTCTATTCACTGGCTACTAATGTATATATTTAATCTGTGTGTGCAGACGTGGGGGCCTGGTGATAAGAGTGTTGCACTCAGGATCGTAAAATTGTGGTTTCGATTACTGGAAAGAGTGATGTATTTTGCTCTTGAACACAATACTTCATTTCACGTTACTCCAGTCTACTCAACGGGAAAAAAAGTAATCCGGCGTCGGACTAGGGTCTCGCCCATTGGGAGATTAATATACATCACACACACACACACACACACACACACACACACACACACACACATGTATATAATTAGGCCTGTTTACGAAAAGTTTTCTTCCCCCCAATTTTTTGTTTATGGAGAATGTTCTCGAGCAGGCACCAGTTTTGCACTACCATTGATTGATAATTCTGGTTATCCTTCGAGTGCTTATGTACTAATGTTTATGCTTGGTTAGTTTGACCATTCTTAGTACTTTCCACTTCCGAAAGTCCAGTTGTCCCTATAAAGACTTCATTCTTTTTGCTATAGGAGAAATAATTAATAGTTTTAAGAAAACAGAGAATACATATAGAATATTCACTTTTTTAATCATTGTACAGCCATATTAAGTTCTTTTTTTTTTGCCTACGTTTCAACCATTTGTTAGAGTCCATACTTGCTCTTTAAAGTGCGTTATGATGTAATAAATAAACAATGGCTCCTTCCGGGCATTTTAACTGCTATTTTAAATTTCTCTCGAATGGAGAATTATTCCAACTGAATGGGAAAACTTTTGCTTTTTTATTCAACTGCATGGTGGATACTGTTCTAAAATAGCTCAAAACTGACTTTTCGACCCGACTAGTCAAGGGAGGAAATTGTCGCCAAAATCTAGGTCGTGTTACTATTCTTCGATTTTGATTTTTTGATAAACACATTAATCATTGTTTTTTTTTGTAAGGTAGTCAGGACTTTTATTCGATTACTACTAATTTTATACTGTTCGTGTATCAGGCCCTTAAGGTGTTTTTTCTGTGTTTTTATTATTCATAATTTAATATATTAATATTGGTAGGTACTTGATTGTATTTGTTTTTATGCTATTGTTATTTATATAATCGCTATTGTTATTAGTATTAATATTATTTGTAATTATTAATGTGTTAATACGAATAGGTAAGTTCGTTATATTTGGCCCTTAGATAGATAGATAGATAGATAGATAGATAGATAGATAGATAGATAGGGTAAGGGCCAAATATCTACTGGATATTCCTGAAAAAGGTACAGGATATTCTTGAAAAAGCTGCAGGAATATCCAGCAAATGGATTTTACAGAAATATGGTAACACCATATACTCATTCACTCATAGACAGAAGGCCCCTCAACATTGCGAAAAATAAGGTAAGATACAAAACCTAAGTGGATCTCTCCACTTAAGGAGAATATTCAAATTATTTGTCATATTAGTGTTAAAAGTGGAGAAGTGTAGATGTTAAAATATGTAAGAGAATTTTAATTCATACAGATGATTGTTTCGTACAGTGTATAAAAATAATACAAATTATTTGTCATATTAGTGGATCGAGAAATTTAAAAGTGGCCGGACAAGCGTGACGCACGAAGAGGGAGCAGGACGCTCGTGAACCTCCACCACTGATGAGAAGATTCAGCAAGCTCGAGAGATGGTAATGGTGAACCGTTCTCTCTCTCGGATCACTACTCTTTGTTCTTTAGTGCACATTGCTAGTGGGGAAGCCATGCCTACACTGTTAAGCCAGAAAGAAAATTGGCGCGATAAGGCACAAATTTCGATCACGTGACCACAATAGTACCAACTATAAGTATGCAGGCACAGAAGGCAGCGTAACAATAATAAATATATGTTATGGCTAGAATGCGGAAAACTTTTGACTTCCCCTCGTATATACACATACACATAAGTGTATGTGTGTGTGTGAGTGTAGTAAAAAGGAGAGCAATTGGATGGTAATATTTATTACAGTAGTGCTGCTTCTATTTCATATTTGAATTAATAAAAATATACATATACTCATTATTCTGAGTTTTATTCTGAGTTTATATACATATATATATACATACATACATACATACATACATACATATCTCTCTCTCTCTCTCTCT
>NC_068994.1:29340927-29343017 GCF_001194135.2 Octopus bimaculoides
ATATATATATATATATATAAATATATATATACACGTCGATCTAACTGAAGCTTTCGACACCGTATCTAGGAATGCTCTTTGAGTTTTCCTTAGAAAGCTAAGAGTTCCCGTAAAGATGTTCAATGTCATCATTTCTTTCCATCAAACGATGATGGCTTCTGTCAGATCGAGCGGGAAAGTGTCCGATTCATTCACAGTCTTAAATGGGACAGAAGGCTGTGTTCTTGCACTGCTCTTATTTGCTTTTTATTTCTCCGTCATGTCAGAAACAGCGTTCGGGAATGTTTAAGAAGGAATAAAGTTTGAGTACAGAACTGGTGGTGGTTTGTTCAACCAACAACGATTCAAGACTTTGGTGCAAACAGTTTGAGATTTACTCTTCGCAGCTGATTGAGCACTTGTAACACACACTCATGAGGACATACAATTGATTTTAAATAACTCCACGCATGCATTGAAGGCTTTTGGTCTGGCCATCAGCATTAAGAAAATTGAGCTTGTTCATCAGCCCATTTGCGACCATATTTCCGCTGTTGCCCCTACTGTATTTGTTGATAGGAAAGCATTGAAACTATTTCCTCCTTTTCATAGTTCCACTGTGTTCAATGATGGTAAGATGGATAAAGAAATTGAGTCCAGAATCGGGAAGTCTAGTTTTTGGTAGGCTTTATCACGAGCTTTGGAACAGACATGACGCATCGTTGAAGGTGAAAGTCGATGTATATAAGTCGGTGGTCTTGATAACATTGCTTTATGGTAACATATCTTGGCTCTGTACCGAAAACAATCAACCTATTTGACGCTTTTCATATGCGATGCTTGCGTACTACCTCCAACATAAAATTGAGTGATCATAATCATAACAGCGAAGTACTAACAAATTGCAACATACCAGGTATTGAAATACCTCATAAAAATACAGCTTAGATGGTCAGGTCATCTCTCACGTATGACTAATATCAGAATTCCGAAGCAAATTCTCTTTGACCACTTCCCAACAGAAAGGTCAGTTGGAAGGCCACTCTTGCGCTTCAAAAACAAACTAAAAGACAATATGAAGTGATGCAACATTCCCTTTTCTTCCTGGGAAGATAAAGCATCAGAACGTAGGACTTGGCACCAGTTCTGCTTCTCCTTAGTTCAAAGATTTGAGCAAAGTCAATTCCAGCATCGGGGCCAACTTCATGCAAGCATGAAGACATTCTGGCAAAACGCTGCTCCTCTAAATAGAAGGCTTATCTGTTATTGTGGTTTTGTAGTACGAAGCAAAGCAGGCTTTGCCATCCACTCAAGAAAATACTTAGTGAATGACCTACAAGCACTCAAGCAAACTGAGTCCTCAACTTGTTCCATTTGCCAAAATGTTTGCAAGGCACCAACAAGCCTCAAGAGAACATGATTAACGTTTAATTTTACTGAACCCTCATTTGCCGTTCACACACACACACACACACACACACACACACACACACACACACACACACACACACACATATCGTAAAACAAACATAAGGTTTTTTGAAGCGTTGAAATGTATTGTATACAGATACACACCCTCTCGCCGGTCATTGATCCGATGTCGTGTCAGTTCCTTTTAAAAGACAAGTCAAGCCAGCTATACGCCAACAACTTCCTGCCCAATCACGCGGTCCAAGAAATTCTCCTTTCTTATGTAAGTAGTGTCGCTGGAATTTTTATTTCATGTCTAATAACACCATGTGACCCGCCTTAACTAGTAGCAACTCAGTTTCCGGTATCCATCTTGGATTTTCTACCCGTCTCCATTCGGTTAACCTTGCCTGACGAGCTGGTTTCCTGTAAGAAGCCTGTGAAACCTTAATATGCATGGGGCCGAATCAAACTGTTTTAAATAATATATGTAACTCCTACTAAATGTGTTGAGTGCGTCTTTCTTTCGTTTGTCCAATCACCAGTGCATACATACATACATACATACATACATACATACATACATGCATACATGCATACATGCATACATGCATAGATACATACATACATGCACACACACAGACATGTATACATACATGCACACACACACACACATACATAATGTATACATACATACATGC
>NC_068994.1:29343027-29346212 GCF_001194135.2 Octopus bimaculoides
CACAGACATGTATACATACATGCACACACACACACACATACATAATGTATACATACATACATGCACACACACATACATACATACATGCACACACACATGTATGTATGTATGTATGTATGTATGTATGTATGTATGTATGCATGTATGTGTGTCTGTGTACGTGGATATACATAACATTATATATAATTCTCTTTTTACAGGCATATATATTTGGTGGATATTATATTGTAGGTAAGTTAAATTTTCTTCTACCATATCTTTATAAAATAATTAGACATTCACTAAGTCCGGCACTTCCGTTCTGGACGCAAGCTAATAGTTAGACTATTTGTGTTATGCAATACTCATTGCATAACTGGAGTTGTAGGAAAACCAGGATAGCTATTTAAGGACGTATATACAGTTCTATACATCTTTTATTTTCTAATACATCATTTTCATAATTCTTGAGAGGTTCCTCTATCGCCTGGCTACTGACCGATACAGTTGCATACCAAGCCATAGATGTACGTGTAATGGTGAAAGAAATGGATGTCGCTGATAAAGCAGAAATAAGCGGTACTTCATATTTCTCTCGAAATATTTCTTGGGCATCAAGTTATAGATATTCACATATCACTCTAAAAATAGTTTGACACTTTACAGTATGACTGGCGAAGTCATTGCACACTAGCAAAATCTCTAAAAATCTAAACGAAGAACTCGTTTAAACGATTAGATTAAAACAGGAATTAAATATAATTTGAAGACCAATGAACTTCTAGAATATTTTTCACAGCGTGGCTGCAATATTCCAGATTCTACAGCAGACGTAAAATTAAAGCCAAACTAGTGACCATCCCATCATTTGTTTTGGAGTATATCCAATACTATATTATTAAATGACTCCTTCCCTAATTTTCTGCACTGCAGGAATAATTTGAAGTAGATTTTCGCTTTTGATATTGCAACATTATACTACTATTTGACGGTTTGATCATTAAATTTGACGATGGCCTAGGAAAATGACAGCTGAGCGGAAGATTATTTTTATAGTGAGGAACAGCTACTCGCACATATAACTCACTCACTAGCTTTTATACAATCTGTCCAGGAGCAAATTACGACAAATGAGTTTGTCTGAGAATGCAGGAAAATGCCAAAATGGATACAGTAATTTCCATGTCTCACAATATTTTCAAACTAGATGCGTGTCCTGGCTATAAAATGTGACATCTAAAATAACATGATGGCTAAGTTACTACTTGCATCAGTCACACCCATTGACCCGCTGCAACCAAACTGAAAGATGAGGAGATGAAGATTATTAGTTATTCCTCGCATCATTTGGATGAAATGAGAACAAATCACTAATCATACACTGATGGTTAACGTGCATATGTATATATTATTGGATGGCCATTGATTCCCTAAGTTCATTTGCACTTTCACAGGTCTGGTTTTTTAATCATGTGTTGTGGTGCACAAACACACACTCTTTGCAAAGCAAGTTTGAACTAAAACGGGCTTGCCAGTCGTTGACGATTTGGCAACGCAACAAGTTATATTGAATTATACGTTATTGGTGTGACTCACAAATGATTTATAATATATATAAATAAATAAAAATAAACAGAACAAGTGCAGTATGTTTGTGACCTTTTCTGGTTGTTTTAGTCAAAGCAAATTAATATTATTTTTATTTACTTTTTTTTCGTTTTTCAGAGGGCAGACTCTATCAAATGATCATGAATAAAAATATTACTGGATTAAAACACCTGGAGAAGCACTATTTGCTGGCTGAATGTAACAAGAAATGTAATCAGAATAACAACTGTGACTGCTTCTATTATCAACAGTTTAATGATTCATGCAGTTTATTGAATTCAAATGACTGTACTAACATACTGAATTCTACATTACCGGGGATAAATGATGCCTCGACCATACTGGCAATTTTTCGAGATCGGAATAGTAAGTGAATAGCTTATTTATTCGTTCATTAACTGATTAAGAAGTTCTGGGTTTACAAGTGTGGTAGAGTGGCTGTTGGCAAACTATTGATGTGTCGAGACACGACTCAAATTTTAAGTTGTATGAAAGTTATTTTCCACTTCAACCTTGTCACTCATACACTGGAAAATGCATGAATATCAAAAATCCCCTTTTGAAGTGAGACTGGAATATGGTGAATGTGGTAGAGAAAAAGTTAAGTAGTTGGTCTATCGAGACTGTAGATCAGTTTTAATTCCGAGTCGAAACAAATTCACTTCCTTCATGCCATCAGTTAAAACATGAACATCCAATGTCACAGCTTTTCTTCCAGCCCAAGCTAAAACAAGAGTTCCATATGAGGTTTCTCGACCTGATAAAAATAGCAATCAAACTGCCCCGAGACAACATAGGACACACTGTAGAATGTTGTTCTAAACTGGTTGACTGGATGGTCACAGTTGGAACACGTTTGACGCCAGATCAGAAGAGGATCCGCTGGTGTCCTAAATGTGACTAGCCCTTCACTTTGGGTTTGTAGTTGGTTTGTAAAGAATGTGGGCAGGAGCCCTTCTCGATTTTTATATTATATCCCAATAAATCCTTGTGTGTATGTGAGGGGATGTTAGTGTGTGTGTGTGTGTGTGTGTGTGTGTGTGTGTGTGTGCATGGTTACCGACAGGTTTGTAGTAGGTAATCGAAATATCTGTAAGTGTATGTAAAGACAAAAGAGTAATGGTAGAAGAATATAAATTTAAAGGATTTGTGAAAACGCGCGAAGCTGAAATGAACATTTTGTGTAGAAAAGATGCGGGACGATACCTCAGGGCAATGGATGGTGTTGCTGATCATCAGCGGTGGTAACAGTTACAGATCCGCTAACTCTAATCCTGCAGACCTATGATCAAAAATCTTTCAGCCGTGACCAATCCGTCTGTTTGCCTTCAATGAGGCACTACGATGCCTAAAATATCGTTCTTTATTTTAGATGTCACGATTTAATGTTTTAGATAGAGAGACTATATAGGGACATTCCGTCAAAGGATCCTGAAACAGTCTCAAATTGACCATTTGATTTCCGACATTCATATTCTACCTTATCACCCATGCAGTGTTCGTAGTAGTTTCTCTGTGGTTACAATCGATTTTCCAATGGACGTTGAAGGATGCTTACATTTTAGAAGTTTTGTAAATCATTTAATAAATCAGCAGTC
>NC_068994.1:29347190-29352384 GCF_001194135.2 Octopus bimaculoides
TCCTTTCGTCCTTTCTTCTTTTTTCTGTCTTCATTTCTTCTTTCTCTTTCCATCTGAGGTTTTCATTTTCTTTTCAGACAGTCTTCTTTTCTAATATATTATTTCTTTCTTTCTTTCTTTCTTTCTTTCTTTCTTTCTTTCTTTCTTTCTTTCTTTCCCCTTCTGTCTGATGACCCTTACTCTGTTTTCCAATCTTTATTGTAGGCAAAATAAAGAGAAGCAATGATTACCAAAAAATCAGCAACAGTGTGAAAAATCCAAATATTATGTTCAGGACTTGGAATCATTGGTATTGTGAAAATTTATGTTCTTGGAGTCTGAACTGCTGTGGTTATTTTTATAAGTATGGCGGGTGTCAATTACTTATCATGAATGATTGTTACAACTCGCCAAAAGTCCTCCTTTCCGATGGAAACTTTATTGATCTACGTACACCCATAAAATGTAAGCGGTTAGTTTTTTGTTAATATGTATTTGTTTTTTTTAAAGACTTAATAAGAAAAGTTAAAGTAATACCTATGATCCTGTTCAGAGTCTTTATGACTGTGGACAGAGAACAGAGGAAGTTATTCTCAAACCAAAGTCTTGGTCAAAATGCTTTTAACACACAAACCACCACTAATGTAGCGCAAGGACCAGGTGAAGGTGTAAAACTGGGTGATGGATTGTCTTACCAACCATCAATAGAATATTCCCTTCGACAGACTTGCATACATTTTTCTGCTTAACTATTTCCACCTGTGCCACATTTGCGTCTAGGATATGTGTGTGTGAGAGTGCGTGATTGTGTTTGTGTGTATATTTGTGTGTATGTATGTATGTATGTATGTATGTATCTATGCATGCATGTATGTATGCACGTATGTGTGTGTGCATGTATGTATGTATGTATGGACGTATGTATGTGCGTATGATACAAGAAAGAAGACGAATAATGAATTTAGTACAAATTTATTCTTAGTTGCAATTGTTTCGGTACCACTTCGCCCCTAACGCCATCGTACGCAAGACGTAAGTATTATGTATGTTCTGCGTTCTTATATTTCCGATGTTCTTTTTTTTTTCATGATGGGGAAACATGATGATAAATATTGTTGTTGTTGGCACTCCGTCGCTTACGACGTCGAGGATTCCAGTTGATCCGATCAACGGAACAGCCTGTTTGTGAAATTAACGTGAAAGTGGCTGAGCACTCCAGACACGTGTACCCTTAACGTAGTTCTCGGGGGATATTCAGCGTGACAAAGTGTGACAAGGCTGACCCTTTGAATTACAGGTACAACAGAAACAAGAAGTAATAGTGAGAGAAAGTTGTGGTGAAAGAGTACAGCAGGGCTCGCCACCATCCCCTGCCGGAGCCTCGTGGAACTTTAGGTGCTTTCGCTCAATAAACACTCACAACGCCCGGTCTGGGAATCGAAATCGCGATCCTATTACCGCGAGTCCGCTGCCCTAACCACTGGGCCATTGCGCCTCCACTGATGATAAATATAAGACAAGGCTAAAAATCATGAATGAAGAGTAATAAAACAAGATACCAGTAGTGATGATAAAAACAAGAAAATAAAGTTGAGTAAACAGAAGAACAGCACAACCCCAGAGAATTATAAAACTAGCACCAGTAAAAGAGTAGTCTTAGTGGTACCAGTGCTGCAGATAGTATACTGGCAATCTACCAGTTAGTAGTGAATCACAAATATAAATAGTGGCGGGCCACGATACGAAAATAATAACACAATATTACAATAATTGGATGGAGGAGGGAAAGATGATGGAAGAGGGGGGAATGTTGTGGGGAGAAAATATTCAGATATACATCAAAGCATTTGCCAATAACCCTCGACCCAGGCAATGGGACCTAAACAAGTGGGCCAAAAATAAAAAGATGGAACTAAAATAAAGTTAAATTAGATTAAGGTAAATTAGAATAAGTTTAAATTAAAGTGAAAATTAATTATTAGTATGAATAAATATTATTAAGCGAACAAATGGCTTAATTGTTATCGAGTTAGTAGTTTAGTTAAAGCCGCTGAGTGGAAAAGCTAGAGAGTGGATAATGGTAACTCTTGGATGATGGAAATGAGGCGATTGAAGAGGTCAAAGTGTGACGAAATTGAAAGTATTTTCTGTTTGTCCGAAACAAGTGTCTCATCAAATGTTGTAAGTTAATGGAAGAAAGGGAAATATAGTATTAGAGCTAGACCTCAGTTATTTAACTTAAGAAACCAGAAAATGTGAAGCTAGTACCCCATACAACTGGAAGTTGACGAAGTCATGGGAGAGAATAATTGTGAATCAACCGATTCTCTACTTCTCTTCGCATATACAAAACTCACAAGAGAGCGCTAGGGATTAAGAGTGAAGAAGCCAGAATTTAGAGTGAAAGAACAAAAAATAATATTGCAGTGAGGAAATACATGAGTAGAATCCTCCAAACATGTGCGTAATCCATCCACGGGTGTTAAGAATGATAATGCTTAAAGATAATGTTTATGTATAGGGGCTAGAAATAAAAATTGCTGGATTGTGAGACGTTCTTCATAGAAAAGTAGGTAGAGTGGATTGCCGAGGGTTGCGAAGACATTCGTTAACAAACCGTTAAGTAAGGTGTAAATTATGCATTGGTATAGGAGGGATAAACGTACGGTCCGACGTCCCTTCGTAAACTTATAGAAGATCGAAGTAACTAGAAAAATGTTTGTGAGTTATAGAGGATAGAAGAATGTAATATAATAATGTGTGTTTAGGAACTACGATACAGACATAGTATAAGAAAAACAGGGATCTACTATATGCGTGTGTGATATCTTAAAATTGAAAGCGAATATAAATTTAAGGAATGGGGAAAATATATAAAGATACACCCAAAATATAAGTGTCCCACAGTAAATATAAAGTTAAACTCTTAAAAATTATCCCATGCATAATAAAATAGACAGCAATGTAGAAATACTCTAATATGACACAAAAATTAAAATATGCATAAATATAAGTTTCAAATATCAGCACAAGGCCAGCAATTTCAGTATTATTGTTAAGCCGGCGAGCTGGCAGAATCGTTAGCACGCCGGGCGACATGCTTAGTGGTATTTCGTCTGACACTATGTTCTGAGTTCAAATTCCGCCGAGGTCGTCTTTGCCTTTCATCCTTTCGGGGTCGATAAATTAAGTACCAGTCAGGTACTGGGGTTGATGCGATCGATTGTCCCCGTCCCAACAAAATCCAGGCCTTGTGCCTATAGTAGAAAGGATTATTATTATTTTTGTTGTTGTTTTAATCTGCATGTTTGTTGCAATCACTTGCCGAGACGCGCCCTAGGGCAAGCGAAGGGCAAGGGATGATCTTATGACTGGAGAGGGGAAGTGGCAGAGGCAGTAAAGAAATAATTCCATGTAATACAACACAGACGTCTAAATTGATAGGGCTTTTGTTGTATCCGTACACCTCCATGATTGGCCAAGTGAACTATACTAGTTAGTATAAATGAGCATGCGCAGAACAGTCTGAGAAGAGTGTCATATGCGCTTTCGTGCTTTGGTAGCAGGCTGGTGAGTTTGCAGTTGATTTTTTGTGTGCTATATTATATCGTTTATTTCTGTTAATGTCGAACCTTCGTTGTTGAATTTGTTATCTGGAAAAATTGTTATTTACGGACTTAGTTGAAAAATTGTTTGCCCCCACTACGGGGGAAGGATTTGAAACTTTGAACTATTGTTTTTTGTGAACTGCTGTATTGTTGGAGAATCAATGTGTCCATGGAGGTCAATCACAACGGAAGTTACCAATGTGGCGTACAAAAATGTAAACATGCCCAGAACAGATTATTAGGCATGTTATGGCATGCTCACAGCGGATGGGAGATATGTTCCCATCTCCCCACCAAATGAATTCACCAATCAAAGAGATAATAGGACTATCATCTATAAATGTTTTGACGTAACGGAAAAAAAGATTACAGTATTGGAGAAAGAAAAAAATTAAAAAGTGCCTCGGACCACTTTGGAATGATATTACGTAGCCCGAGGCAAAAGGTTTGCTTCCATAGAGGTTCACTTCAATGATGCAGAAACGGTAAGAAAACATTCAGTCACAACACTGAAAA
This sequence comes from Octopus bimaculoides, assembly GCF_001194135.2. NCBI lineage: Eukaryota > Metazoa > Mollusca > Cephalopoda > Octopoda > Octopodidae > Octopus > Octopus bimaculoides. Next base: position 29,351,294 of record NC_068994.1, read on the forward strand.
CTACAGAAGTGGCATTGCTACCCTCGTATCTGGGACCAAAGTCGAAGAAGTTCCACCAGATGCAGACTTACGTTGGATAATCGCAGCACTCTGCTATAGCAGAGAAGATAAAATCAGAATTTTGCAAATTACACGTTCTGCTCCTCCAAATCGGCTGGGACAGAACGATGGACCTTGAAGTTCTTCCTTCCACAGTTAATCTCCCTTCGGGATTTAGGCCCATGGATCAGGCGAAGACCTAGGCTGGGCGAGTGGCAATTGTGTCGACAGGCACTCGGGCTTCTCTCTCGGACGGGCAACGCTGGCAATTGGAGTTCCAACGCTGACTTTTATAACGGGTTAGTGGAACATATGTCCGACGATGTCTTGGGGGGACTCAAGGCTTCGATAGAAATGAGTTGGTCAACCTGTTCGGGGGGATTTTCGGGCTGGAGTATCTGGATAATTGCCAGAAATCCCTGGCCTGGTTGTGCTACCGATCGGCTTTACTTGTTTGGAGAGAGGTTGTCGAGGCACGGTAATGCCATCCTGCCGACATGTCCGAAGTGCGGGAAGGACAGTGAAACTGTTCTACACACCTTCGTGGAGTGTGCGGAGTTAAAGGGATTGATAACCTATGTCGAACAACTGTCGGTTGAATCGATTGCAACAGCAGCAAGAGTACCTTGAACAGCAATAACAACGGATCCTTTCCCTTTAGCCGGCACATTTAAAGAACAATTTTTTGTAACTAAACACTTTCAAAATTCGTACATTGGTAGAATGTGTCACATAAAATCTTGGCGTTTTTGAGAAAATTGTGTATTTTCGAAGTTATTTCGTGTTAAAGTTGTCGTATTTCGGTAATTTCAACCAATCAATGACGTCTATTGAGGTGAAAACAATTACTGCTGTTGCTTGTCAACAACAACTTCCGGCGGTGTATATCTCGTTTGTCACTGTTATTTATGACATCGTTCGTGCGTTTGTACTGGTTTTAGCTTTAGGGTTTTAGGGTTAGGGTTAGTGTTTTAGGGTCAGGGTTAGGATTTTAGGGTTAGGGATAGGGTTTTAGAGTTAGGGCTTTAGGGCTAGGTTAGGGTTTTTTTCAG
>NC_068994.1:29352683-29354658 GCF_001194135.2 Octopus bimaculoides
GATAGTTGTTGACAAACAACGGCAGTAATTTTATTCAAGGGAAAAGATCCCAAAATAGGCAATTTCGAAAACGCTAAAACAAAGCGAAAATACTTTCACAAACAAAGTAAACTGAAAATTTTTTTTAAATAACTAATAACTGAATTGATTAAACTATACACACGTGTATCTCAAATATAAATATATCAGAAATAACAGTGACAAACTAAATATACACCGCCGGAACGTCTTGTTGACCAACCACAGCAGTAATTATTTTCACCGCAATAGACGTCATTGATTGGTTGAAATTACCGAAATACGACAACTTTAACACGAAATAGCTTCGAAAATAAACAATTTTCTTAAAAATGCCAAGAATAAATGATGTTTTAAATGACACATTCTACCAGTATACGAAATTTGAAAGTGTTTAGTTACAAAAAATTATTTTTTCTATGTGCCGGCCAAAAGGAAAAGATCCATAACAACAACAACAGCTAAACCAGCAGCTGACAGAGTTATTGCTACACTACAATCCAAGAACTCAGCGGCGTCGTATTCGGCGGATGGAGTAGCTAACTCCATTGGTGAATTCCTGTGTAATCCCGAAGATGGGATTACATTTTCCTCATAGATATGAAGAAATATTTAAAGAGGAGTGCAAAGGCTGGACAAACAAAAAGAAGGTAAGACTTCTTTTGCGTAAACCAGCTCCGTCAGAGCACGAGAAATACTGCAACTTTATTCTACCAAAAAAAGCCGTCAGAAATTTGTTTTGAAGAAACAAAATATTAACTAATATATTCAGTGAAAAGAGCTCGCTATTCAACATACATTGGGAATGCCTAAATTTAAAAAAAATGAAAATGATGACTTTGTTACATATATAGGAACTGTAAATAAAGCATGCGAAAAATTCAAGCTAGGAGAGTTGTCCCCAGATATTTTTAAATGTCTGATATTTGTCAAAGGACTAACTGCAAGTGAGGATACAGAAATACGAGCGAGAATATCAACAAAATTGACGCAAGACATTGAATTAACCTTGAAAAATGTGGCTGAAGAATGTCAACATATCATTAACTTACGGCAGGCTACTGAAAAAATTGAAAATAATAATATAAATGTACAGGCATGTCGGCCTATGACAAACAAAAGAAAATGAAACAAATAAGGCCCGAACAATGTCATGGTTGTAGCGAGTTGCACTTCAAAAGGGACTGCCCCTTTAGGAATAAAGAATGTTTTGCTTGTGACAAAACGGGTCATAAACAGTCACAGTGTTGGGCGAAAAAGAAAGGTCGAACGGAAAAACAAATAAAAGTGTTTTCAATGAAAACAGATAGCGAGACAAAAAAAAAATTGTATAGGTAGAAATTAATAATGTACACACAAGATTATAGCTAGACACAGGGAGCGATAGCTCAATTATAAATACTGAAACTTGGAAGAAAATTGGAAGACCAACGTTCAAGAAAACAAGGCAAATAGCTCGTGGAGTCTCTGGACAGCAAGTTCGATTCTTAGGCGAATTGACGCCAGATGTAACATTTCATGGGAAGACGTTTAAAGCGAAGGTCTACATATAAGAAAATACCATGAATCTGTTTGATACAGATTGGATGGAAACATTTAATTTGTAGGGTTTGCCCATAAGTATTTTCTGTAATAATGTGAATGCGGGATCTTTCTGATTTGGCGGGCACCATTTTTTATTTATGTTTTATTTAGTGTGTTTTCTACCGAAACACTTTAAAACTTCGTATACTTGTATATTTTGTCTTATAGAACAGAGAAAACATTTTTATATTCGAAGTTATTTCATGTTAAAAGTTGTCGTATTTCAGTAATTTCAACCAATCACTGACGTCTATTGAGGTGAAAACAATTACTGCTATGGATTGTCAACAAAACGTTGTGCGGTGTAATGGGATCTTTTCCCTTGAATAAAATTAGTACCGTTGTTTGTCAACAACAACTATCGGCAATACTG
>NC_068994.1:29355728-29358136 GCF_001194135.2 Octopus bimaculoides
ACAATACCAAGTTAGTCGTTATATTAGCAGCAACAAGGCTTTCTGGCGTATTTTTCGACTTTCCAATACACCAAAGGCACCCACCCATCGAGCAACTCGCAGTTCACCTGGAGAACGGTCAAAGGGTGTACTTTACCGATGTGACTGCTGCGAGAACGGTTGAGGAGCCTCGACAAACTACTCTCACTGCATTCTTCGCTCTGTGCCGGAACGACCCATTTGCAAAAACTCTGCTTTATCCTCAGGTTCTGTCCTACTACATGTGGACTAAGCAACAATGGGTGCGCAGAAAGTCAGGCCAGACAGTTGACGGACAACCTGGTGTAAAGTTTGACAGCTGTCTTGAGAGAGTTTACACGGTGCATTCGAGGCTGCTCACACATATAATTCACTCTAGCTTTTATACAATCTGTCCAGTGGCAAATCACAACAAATGAATTTGTCTGAGAATGAAGGTACTTGCCAAAATGGATAGAAAAATTTCCAGGTTTCACAATACCTTCAAAAGTGGTGTGTGTCCTGGCTATAAAATGTGATATCTAAAATAACATGATGGCTAAGTTACTACTTGCATCAGTTACACCCATTGACCCGCTGCAACCAAACTGAAAGATGAGGAGATGAAAGTTATTATTTATTCCTCGCATCATTTGAATGAAATGAGAACAAATCACTAATCATACACTGATGGCTAACGTGCATATGTATATATTATTGGATGACCATTGATTCCCTTGAGTTCATTCGTATTTTGACGGGTTTGGTTTTTTAATCCTGTGTGGTGCCCAAAATCACACTTTTAACGAAGTAAGTTTCAATTAAAATGGGTTTGTAATTTAGTCGTTGACGATTTGGCAACCCAAGAAGTTGTACTAGATTATATGTTATTGGTAACGTTCACAAGTGACTTATGATATATTTAAATAAAGATAAATAAAAATGAGTAGTATTTTTGTGCTTTTTTCCCTGCATATTTTAGTGAAAGCAACTCAATATTAATACCATTTTCTTTTGTTTTATAGGGATTGGAGCCTATGAAATAATTCTAAATAAAAATATAACTGGACTAAAACACGTACGAAAAGTGAAACTGTTCAAGGAATGTGTGAATGCATGTGGAAGCACGAGAAACTGTGCCTGCTTATATTACCGACGGTCTAATACTTCATGTAGTTTTTTTGATTCAAATGACTGTAATAGAATTTCACATCATACATTACCGGAGACAAATGGTACCTCTACCGTACTGATGGTTCTTCAAAATGGAAATGGTAAGTGAATAGCTTATTTATTCATATGATTCTTCGTTAACTAATTAAGAAGTTCTGGGTTTACAAGTGAGAAAGATTGGCTGTTGGCAAACTGTTAAGTCGAGACAGGACTCAAATTTCAAGTTGTATGAAAATTATTTTCAACTTTACCTTTGTCTTTTGTACGTTGGGAAACACATGAATATCAAAACTTCCCCTTTTAAAATGAGACTAGAAATATGGAGAACATAGTAGAGAAAAAGTTAAGCTGTCGAGACTTCAGATCAGTTTTAATTCCCAGTCGAAGGAAATTCACTCCCTTCATGCCATCATTTAAAATATGAACATTCAATGTCACAGCTTTTCTCCCAGTACAAGCTAAAACAAAAGAGTTCTAAATGGTGTTTCACGACCTGGTAGAAATAGCAGTCAAACCGCCTTCGAGACGACATAGGACATACTGTAGAGTGTTGTTCTAAACTGGCTGACTGGCTGGTCACAGTTGGAACACCTTTGGTCCTAGATCAATAGTGGACCTGCCTCTTAAGAACATAACATAAGGTTCCGTCTTACGTTCTAATAAATCCTTGTGTGTATGTGTGTGTGTGGTTACCAATAGGTTTGTAGTAGGTAATCGAAATATCTGTAAGTGTATGTAAAGACAAAAGAGTAATGGTAGAAGAATATCAATTTAAGGGACTTGTGAAAACACGTGAAGCTGAAATGAACATTTTGTTTAGAAAAGATGCAGGACGATACCTCAGGGCAATGGATGGTGTTGCTGATCATCAGCGGTGGTGACAGTTACAGATCCGCTAACTCTAATCCTGCAGACCTATGATCAAAAATCTTCCAGCCGTGACCAATCCGTCTGTTTGCCTTCAATGAGGCACTACGATGCCTAAAATATCGTTCTTTATTTTAGATATCACGGTTTAATGTTTTAGATAGAGAGACTATATAGGGACATTCCGTCAAAGGATCCTGAAACAGTCTCAAATTGACCATTTGATTTCCGACATTCATATTCTACCTTATCACCCATGCAGTGTTCGTAGTAGTTTCTCTGTGGTTACAATCGATTTTCCAATGGACGTTGAAGAATGCTTACATTTTAGAAGTTTTGTAAATCATTTAATAAATCAGCAGTCATATATT